>NC_070626.1:33181029-33236029 GCF_947347685.1 Pleuronectes platessa
TCTCTCTCTCTCTCTCTGTCCCCCTCTTTCTGTCCCGCTCTCTCTCTCTCTCTCTCTCTCTCTCTCCGTCTCTCTCTCTCTCTCTCCCTCCCTCTCTCTGTCCCCCTCTCTCTCTCTCCCTCTCTCTCTCTCCGTCTCTCTCTCCGTCTCAGTCTCTCATGATGTCATCGACTAGTGAACAAACGTCCACATGACATGATCCTGTCTGGTTGTGTGTGTGTGTGTGTGTGTGTGTGTGTGTGTGTGTGTGTGTGTGTGTCTCTTTGTGAGTCATTGTGTGTCTGCAGGTTCACCTGTCACAGTGAATCATCACAAATGGGATCAATGAGGAAACGTTGTTACTTTAAGTTTTGAATTGAACAGATTGAGCAGCAGCAGGTTGACTTCAGATCATATATATAATATAATATATATATGATATAATATTATTATTGTCCTGCAGCATCTCTCTGACCTTGAGTCTGATTCATGTCTCTCAGGTCACATAGGAGACAGATGTCCTCTCTGTCTCTGAGGGACATTCATCAGGATTACTCCTCCTCCATGTTCACAGACGGGACACGGACCAAACCAAACATCAAAGTAGACGTTCAGAAAATGTTTGAAGATGGTTTCTGTCATTTCAGGTCCTTCTTATCTCACTGATGATTGACAGCTGACACTGACTCCTGATTGGTCAGGAGGGTGCATCACAGGGTCGGTACCACGGCCCAGTAGAGACCATTAGCTCCAGATGAGGTCACCAGCAGCTTCTGACCCTCAGACACTCTGACCTCACGTTAGTCCAGTGGCAGGAAGTGAACTCACCATTCTGCAGTCTGGTCCCATTGTTCAGGGACCATTCTGGTTCACTAGTGGACATTTTGTTTCCCACGATGCATTGGGATCGACTGATGGAGCAACGTATCCCATCATGCATTGTGCACGTGGTGTTGACAGGAAGTCAGAGAGAGAGAGAGAGAGTCAGCACATCTCTAATCATAGGGATGAAAACACACAGCTTTTTAAAACCATCATCATTCACTGAGTTTTTTACCTCAAAGTATTAATCTAAGTGTAAAATAGTCATTTAACTTTATTAAGGGATTTTCAACAGAAAGACTTTGTTCTTGTTTTTCTTCATAATCCAGAAAATTACTTTTTCCAAAAGTGTTTTTTCCTTTTGTCGATGAGTTGAGAGTTTAGTCCTCACACGTCAAACACATCATTATATAGTGAATGAGTGAATGAGTGAATGAGAGAATGAGTTAATGAGTGAATGAGAGAATGAGTTAATGAGTGAATGAGAGAATGAGTGAATAAGTGAATGAGTGAATGAGTGAATGAGAGAATGAGTGAATGAGAGAATGACTGAATGAGAGAATGAGAGAATAAGTGAATGAGTGAATGAGAGAATGAGAGATTGAGTGAATGAGTGAATGAGAGAATGAGAGAATGAGTGAATGAGAGAATGAGAGAATAAGTGAATGAGAGAATGAGTGAATGAGTGAATGACTGAATGAGAGAATGAGAGAATGAGAGAATAAGTGAATGAGAGAATGAGTGAATGAGTGAATGACTGAATGAGAGAATGAGAGGATAAGTGAATGAGTGAATGAGAGAATGAGAGAATGAGAGAATAAGTGAATGAGAGAATGAGAGAATAAGTGAATGAGAGAATGAGTGAATGAGTGAATGACTGAATGAGAGAATGAGAGAATAAGTGAATGAGAGAATGAGTGATTGAGTGAATGACTGAATGAGAGAATGAGAGAATGAGTGAATGACTGAATGACTGAATGAGATAATGAGAGAATAAGTGAATGAGAGAATGAGTGAATGAGTGAATGACTGAATGAGAGAAAGAGAGAATAAGTGAATGAGAGAATGAGTGAATGACTGAATGAGAGAATGAGAGAATAAGTGAATGAGAGAATGAGTGATTGAGTGAATGACTGAATGAGAGAATGAGAGAATGAGTGAATGAGTGAATGACTGAATGAGAGAATAAGTGAATGAGTGAATGAGAGAATGACTGAATGAGAGAATGAGAGAATAAGTGAATGAGTGAATGACTGAATGAGAGAATGAGAGAATAAGTGAATGAGTGAATGAGTGAATGAGAGAATGAGAGGATAAGTGAATGACTGAATGAGAGAATGAGTGAATGAGTGAATGAGAGAATGAGAGAATGAGAGAATGAGAGAATGAGTGAATGACTGAATGACTGAATGAGAGAATGAGAGAATAAGTGAATGAGAGAATGAGTGAATGAGTGAATGAGAGAATGAGTGAATGAGAGAATGACTGAATGAGAGAATGAGAGAATGAGAGAATGAGAGAATGAAACTGGCCTCAGGTCTTCATGGAGCACAGAACCATTATGGGATGTTTATTGAAAGTCACTATCTCACTGCCTGACTGTGAACGAGTGATTCTGAGACGCTCTTGTTTCTTCTCCTCAGGAAGGTCGACTCCCTGTGGAGCTTCACGTCCCTCTGGACTCACAGCAGCTGAGACGTCCTCCTGATCTTTGTCTCCCTCAGAACCTTTCACCAGTTTCTTGTGAATCCTCGGAGCTCAGACTGAACTCAAAGATCCTTGAGCGCTCAGCTCTTCCTTCTGCTCCTCCCTCTGCTGCTCCATGATCTTCATGAGATAGAGTCATGGAACCAGACATGGGGCAGGTTCATGATGTTGTTGTGGCAGCTGCTGCAGATGTTTCTATATGTGCTGTGTGTGTTTCCTCCACACACGTGTGTGAAGAGAGTCAGAACATTCCTCACATGCTGCTCCACTCGTTTCTGGGCCGTCGAGAAATGAAAGGATCAAAAATCTCCATCAGACATTTTGTATAAACACTTTCAACATTACAAACTGTTTGTCTCTCTCATGTAGTGAATCCTGTTGTTGTGTTGTTGTGTTGTTGTGGTCAGTTCCTTCAGCATGTGTGTGTCCTGGGAGAGGATCCTCACCTGGGACTTTATCCACTGATCACTAAGTTTCTGTTTGACTCGTGTTGAGAACAGGAAGTTGATCCTTGTTGACATCTGAGAGACACACAACAAGTGATGATTGATTTAAAGCACTACACAATGTGTGATGTGGAATATTCTATTAGAAGCTGATGTAAACACCATGTTTGAAATGAAGTGTTGTTCAGAATGAGGTCAATAGTTGGATTATTTGTGTGTGTGGACTGTTTCCAGCATTGTGTGAGTGTTGTGTGTGAGCTAAAATCCACTTATTGTGTTTTCACAGTGACAATAAACTCATGTTTTTATGGAAACAATGGAAGAATCAGAGAAACACAATATTAGTTGAAGGTATATTCATTGCTAGTTTTTGATGGTATTTTATCTTCTTGTCTGTTAAGAAGCAACCAACTGTATATGTACATTTAATCTTTACCAGCCGCCCCCCCCCCCCCCCCCCCCCGCACACATTCCTCTGAACGCTCGTGAGGACATGACCTCAGTGTCCTCAGTGTCCTCGGTGTTCAGGGCTGTGGAAGATTACTGAGCTCAGATCTGTGACACCTGAAGCAACAAAGTCCTGTGGTTGAATCCAGCAGAATTCAGTTGGAGTGTAAACATCCCAAAGATAATCTGTTCGGCTCAATAGTTAAATATAAACTAGAGAGAGTGTGTGTGTGCGTGTGTGTCTGTGTGTGTGTGTGTGTGTGTGCGTGTGTGTGTGTGTGTGTGTGTGTGTGTGTGTGTGCGTGTGTGCTGTGATCAATACAAAGTGTTATAGTATAAATTCATAGTTATTACATTACATCATTATTTCCATCACATTAATGTGTTCATGAGTTCCCCAGCTTCTCTCCTGCTCAGTCCAGAAGTAGAAGCTGGTTCTTTGTGAGTCTCTCAGCACAGCAGGAGGGGGGGCGGGGGGGGGGGGGGGGGGGACCAGCTTCTATACGTCCTGCAGGTTCACATCAGGACACAGCCGCTCACAGACCACAGCCCCGCTCGACATAGGGAATCTGACTCTGGAACAGTCAGCGTCTCCTCGTCTGACCTGACATGTGCAGCTGCTCCATAGGACTGAACACACAACCTGAACCCAGCGGCTCTGGAGATGTAACAGGAGGTTTCTCTTACAGCTCCGTCCTCACATCACATCCTGTTATTGACATGAGGAACCTCACGGGGCATTCGAGGCCGTTTGCAGATGAGCTGAGAGGAACAGGCTCCAACCCTCTGAGGCCAGAAGTCTTCTTCATCTTCATCATCTTCTTCATCTTCTTCATCTCCAGCCTGTGAACGGCTCCTCGCTGGAACCTGCCTTAACACGACTTCTCTGTTTGAGCAGAACCTTCAGAACAAAGACCTCCTGTAGTTGCACATTTAGTTCTTTATGGTTTTTTAATCTTGGGAGATACAAATAAGAAGCTCTACACTGATGGGAAGTAACTGTGTTCAAGTACAACTGGGAATTACTCAAGTATTTGTATTTTACCTCTAATCCACAGTAATTCAGACACATTTGATCTCCACACTCTGATGCTTGGTCGGTTGAACACTGCTTTTCATAAAGCATCAGTCAGAGAGAGAACAGGTTCCACTCTCCTCACACTCTTCAGTCAATGATTATAATAATATGATTTGATATCATATTCATCCGTCCTGTCCGAGGCTGCAGGAGAATCTACGGTGGCTTTCAGTTTGGGCTTTTAATATAATAAATGAATTCTCACTGGGACACTTAAATCAAACCTGTTTCTCCTGCTGTTTAAATACAGAACTCTTCTCAGCTGATGTCTGTTTACTGCAGGTTGTCACTATGGCGCCACCGAGTGGACAGCGTGTGAATTACAGCCTGGGTTGCCGTTAAACAAAATATATGAAACTGAATTTGACAGAAAACAAATATTATCAATAATAGGTCAAGTTATTTAATATATATATCTTATGTAATGAAGTTATGAGATTATAATATGACTTATCACACTAAGCTAAATAAATAACCTTTTTTTTGCCCTTTTTTTTCAATCCAACTCTGATCTAAACATTTTACATTATAAAATAAGTTATTATATATTCAAATGTCTCATCTGTAACTTGTTCATTCTGATATTTCTGCCTTAATGTCGTCTGATGGGATTTTCAAATTGGTTTTATTTGTTTCCCATCGTTTTTCTTCAATTCTTCATTTTGTAAACCTTGTGCATATCTCATATTTAAGTTCCTTTTGACCGACAATACAGAAAATAAAGCACACACACTCACACTACAACAGACTCATAAACAACACAACCGGGGGTTTCACAGCAGCTTTAATTTCGAGCTCTCTGTAGTCTTACAGTTTTTTCCATTAACTGATTCTGTAGTTTAATAAAGTTTAATATTAACTCAATGAATAAAACCAATTTGTCTCTTACATGAAGACAAACAGGGACAAAGTGAGGAGGAGAAGAAAAGTCCATCTGGGACCTGAAAGACAAAACCACCGGAAACTTATTGTATCGTCTCGATTATTATAAAAAGTTTAATATCTTACTGAATCGTATCATAATGTATCAGTCTGTCTGTGTGTCTGTGTGTGTTTGTGTCTGACTGTCTTTGTGTGTCTCTCTATCTGTGTGTGTATGTCTGTGTGTGTGTGTGTGTGTGTGTGTGTCTCTCTGTCTGTGTGTGTGTGTTTGTGTCTGTCTGTGTGTGTGTGTCTGTGTGTCTGTGTGTGTGTCTGTCTGTGTGTCTGTGTGTCTGTGTGTGTGTGTTTGTGTCTGTCTGTGTGTGTGTGTCTGTCTGTGTGTGTGTGTGTCTGTCTGTGTGTCTGTGTGTCTGTGTCTGTGTGTCTGTGTGTGTGTGTCTCTTTGTCTGTCTGTGTGTGTTTGTGTCTGACTGTCTTTGTGTGTCTCTCTGTGTGTGTATGTCTGTGTGTGTGTGTGTGTGTGTGTGTGTGTGTGTGTGTGTCTCTCTGTCTGTCTGTCTGTGTGTGTGTGTGTTTGTGTCTGTCTGTGTGTGTGTGTGTGTGTGTGTGTGTGTGTGTGTCTGTGTGTCTGTGTGTGTGTCTGTCTGTGTGTGTCTGTCTGTGTGTCTGTGTGTCTGTGTGTGTGTCTGTCTGTGTGTGTCTGTCTGTGTGTGTGTGTCTGTGTGTGTGTCTGTGTGTGTCTGTCTGTGTGTGTGTGTCTGTGTGTGTGTGTCTGTCTGTCTGTCTGTGTGTGTGTGTTTGTGTCTGTCTGTGTGTGTGTGTTTGTGTCTGTCTGTGTGTGTGTGTCTGTCTGTGTGTGTGTCTGTGTGTCTGTGTGTGTGTCTGTGTGTCTGTGTGTGTCTGTCTGTGTGTCTGTGTGTTAATCTGTCTGTCTGTCTGTCTGTCTGTCTGTGTGTGTGTGTGTCTGTGTGTGTGTCTGTCTGTCTATCTGTGTGTGTGTGTCTCTGTGTGTGTGTGTGTGTGTGTCTGTCTGTCTGTGTGTGTGTGTCTGTGTGTATGTGTGTCTGTCTGCGTTTGTGACTGTCTGTCTGTCTGTCTATGTCTCTCTGTCTGTGTGTGTCTGTGTGTGTGTGTGTGTCAACACACCTGAATGACTTCCTGTGTTCTTTGGCTCTGACGTCACTGACCCTGGAGAGAGAGACGTGTCCTGTCAGGTCAGGTGACATTAGGCCCCGCCCCCCACCTGTCTCACTCACCTGTGCTCCTCAGCAGTTCGATGCTCGAGTCCCTGAACTCGTGTGGTTTCCCCACGGAGCAGACGTGCAGCCCGAAGTCGTCCACGCTCACGTGCTGCACGGTCAGGGCGATGGCGCGGGGGGTGTAGCGGATGGTGTAGCCGGGGGTGCAGTTCCTGAAGGCTTTGTGTTTGATGTAGTGACACAGCAGCTGGTTGAGTGGACTCCTCCACTGCACCGACAGCTGGGGGACGTCCCCCTCGTCCTCATAGTGGTACGCACACGGGAGGGTGACCCGCTCCCCGGGGTGACACAGCACCTTCACCACACTGCCTGGACACACAGGACGTCACATGGTCAAAACCCCGACAGCCATTGGTCTGTCAGCTCGGTGCTGGCGACGCCCACTGGCTCAGACATGTTATGATTGGCTTGGATCTCCCTCGAGGGGAGGTCTTCAGTAGGAACGTTCACCTAAAGGAGGAACTGGTTCCATCTGATGGTCCAAGGTCACATGACCAGCGGGGGGGGGGGGCCTGATCGAATTCTGTGTAAACATCATCTTCAGGGAATCACGAGTTTTGACCTGAAGATGAAGTGATTCAATTCCAAAGGTCAAAGGTCAAACTGCCCTGGTGGTATAAAACCACTGTGTTCCAGTTGCTTGTTCCCTTTGTGACGACCTGTTGAAAGCTGCTGTATGAATAAAGTTATTAATATTTTAGCTCCTGTATTGAGGAAGTATCACGTGACTTGTTCAGATGGATTGTGGGTATTTAAGATGGCGACTCTGTTCTCTATCAGAAGTCTGAGGAAGAATCCAACAGATTGTTAATAGACGTGTCAGTTCTTCACGTTTTGGAATAAAAGTTTGAAAAGTGAAACGTTTCAGAAGAATCGTTGTGTAGATGATTTTTCATCTACACAACGAAGAGTCGACACACTCACACCAGCTCAGTTCAACAAGGCTTGTGTGTGTTCAGAGGAAACTGACACGACTCTGAGGACACAGAGGGAAACACAACATCTGTAACACAATGATAGTTATTGTGCGTCAACCTTTCCCCAGTTGCTAATTGTTAAGTTCAGTTCATAACAACATGTATTTATTGTGTTACCTTCTCCGACCAGATGTGACAGAACGAGTCCGAGGACCAGAGCGGCCGTCGCACTCGGATCCAGATGTTTCCTCCACATTTAAATCCACAGGTCCAGTCACAGGAGGATTCTTCAGGAACATGAAGGTGCTGAAGCTCGAGAGTCAGACACAAACACACAATCACATCACTTTTGTTTTCACTGGTATCACTTTACACGCCTGTTAGCATGGTTCCATGGTAACAGGCGTGTAAAGTGACACGACCCCGGAGGAGACTCGTGAAACACGACACGTCTGAATCTCAGAGAACTTCAGATCCGTCCAGAGGAAACGAGACACTTATTTATACACAACAAGGAAATCAATCATCCAATCAGAGGCGGACACGGAAAGACACTTCCTCCTCAAGACTTTCACAATAAAGTGGGTTGGGAACCAGACAGAAACCTACAGTTACATGTTTTAATCATGATTCTAATTCATATAATGACATTGATATGTTATCATTATCTGAACATGTCCCCCTGGTGCTGGAGGTCACAGGTTCTAGGCTCAGTGTCGTCTTCAGGCTTCAGAGCTGAGGACACAACCTCCATGTTCAGGACGCCATGAAGAGGAGGGAGACCCCTGCTCAGCACCTTCTCCATGGATGGTCCCTCTGATGTCCACAGCTTCTGTCCTGAGGGACGTCTTCCTGCTGCATCACAGATCCACAGCTTGGATCTGAGGGACCTGCACAGCTCAGACTTCCTGCTCCCAGCGAAACCAGCAGCAGCAGGAAACCATCACACATCAGGAGGCTCCACCAGCTCAGAGCCACTGGGTTTCCTCAGGAGGACCAAGGCTGCAGCAGCTTCACAAACTTCACAAACACTTTAATATTCAATCCTGAAGCTGAATTAAGATATAATAAATACAAATACATGTATCTGTCAGTTGTCAGAGCTGCTCGTTGAGGAAACTGTTTCTTCTTGTAAAGATCCTTCACATGATGAAGATCATGTGAAGGATCTTTACATTCAAACTGAATCAAAACATTTAACTTCAGTTTCCAGGTTGAACATGTTTCCTCTGATGATGTCATCACACTTCCAGGCTCATATGCTCTCATTTGGTGGGCGTGTCAGATGTGTTGTCCAATCAGCAGAGAGGAACTTTACTTTTTCTTTAGCTGCCAGTAACCAGTTTGATCCATAGACTGAAAATCAAGATGGACGACACATCTTCCTCCACTACGACGGGCGCCATCTTGTGAATCTGTGTAGTAGCCTTGGACCATTCAGGAGTCAGTCTCAGCTGTCAATCATGTGAAGCTGCTGTCATTACCTCATTATTATTTCTTAAAACATATTTCCACTAAACTTTAATTCTGATACTTAAAGACTAATAATTTGTCATTGTTCTTCATCAGTTTTCACTTTTCTTTGGACACTTTCAGAATTCAAGCATCTGAGGTTTTCAGTTACACTGTCCTCCAGTGGTTATAACTGGAACTACAGACTTGATTTATTAAAACATAAATCTACAGTTTTTCTCTCAGATAAAACGTAATGTTTTATTTTTTATCTCAAATTTATGATTTTATTCTGAGAAGCTTTTCTTACTTTGTCTTTTTCCTACTATGTTGTATTTGAGCCTTCAGTCAACAGGAAGTAAACATTATACAGTCATACATTAAAAAAAAACAGACAAACAACAAACTTCTGACATCAGTTTATTGTGAAAATGAAATATAATAAGTGTAGTGAGCACACGTACTAATCCAGCTGCAGTCCCACGAATCCCCCGAGTTACAAACCTTTGAATCTTAGAGGTTAAAGGTTAATGGGACGTATTCATACAGACTGTACAAAGAAAACTTTATAATAAAAACAACATCTCGTCTGAATGTTAAAACTCTATTTCAAAAGGGAGCTTTGTATATAAACTAATTTCTTTTTAAGAATATTCAATTCGCTCCTAAACTACTAGTTGCAGAGATTTGAATTTTTCACAGAAAGTGGTGAAGAGGAAAAATGTGGGTTTATACACAACCATAAATCTACAGGAACTTCAAAATAAATATCGTACTTTTGCTGGCTGTAAACTGAGAGCGATACTTCTAGAAAACAAGTATCAGTATTTAGTACCTCATTATTTCTATTATTTCCAGAACAACCCTGATGATTAAAATGATTAAACATAAAACGTTCAGGGAGAAACCAGCTGCTAATGAAAAGCCTGGGAGGTGTTTGTTTCTTCTTTTGGATCAAAACCACAAAGAAATCATGAATAAAAATTATTATGTACAAAATACTAAAAACATTTCACAAATCATGTATTTAAAAAAAGAACAGGTCGATTCTCCAAATGTCCAAATCAGACGTCCATAAAAAAAATTCTGTCTCAACAAACGTGAATTCTCTTGTTTTCTGGAAACTAAAACTGAACTGACAGAGAAACACAGAATAAAAGATCTGAGGAGAAACTCATATTTCACTCTTCCTCCTTTCACCCCCCCCTCGACCACATGTTCTCCTCTTGTTCCTCCGATCACAAACTTCACAAACGTTTCAGCTTCGCTCTCTAATCCAAACTTCAAAACCTCAAAACCTCTAAAGTGCTGCAAAGAAACTGGACCCAAAATTTAAAACATAAAAGATGGAAGTGCCTCGAAAGAGGAAGAAGAAAAATCCCGAAACAATGAAGAAAACACATTATTTTACATTTTGACCAAATCTCTCACTGAACATCAGGTGGGAACTCGTTGTGGTTTCAAACTCGTTCTGGTTGCAGCTTCAGAACTTTGGCACTTTGGTGTAATCCTCCCTGTGAACGTTCCTGCACAGGCACATGGACAAGACCATCCCCAGCAGCTGCAACACACAGGTCAAAGGTCACACACTTTCTAACAAACACTAACTTACACTACAACCCTTTATACCAGTTTGAAACATTTCACAAAGCTGTAAACTAAAGAAATATCGGACTTACTATTAAATTAAATTAAATTAATACCATTAAATCCTCTCAGGTCTAATGTGAGTTTCATCACATTTTACATTTTTCTAAACACACTCAAAGTTCCTGTTTTTATTTTAATTGTATGTGTTGAGTGAATTCTATTTCCTTGCAGTTGCAGCCCCTTGCCAGTAGGAGGCGCTGCAGGCTTTCAGCAGCTTCATTAAACCATCAGACACAGAAGCAGCAGAAGACACATGACGTCAGCGTACCTCGATGAGCGCCACCGCCAGGCAGATCCCCAGCACTACGCCGATGTTGGTGAGGAGCCAGCTCTCCACACTGGCAGCACAACCCTGAAGGAGACAGGAGCAGAGGGAGGAGTGATGAGCCGAGCGGGGGGGGGGGGGGGGACCTGGGAGAAGAGGAGGAGGTGCTGCTCACCACGTCGTAGACGGGCCAGTCGGGCGTCGGGGCCTCACAGAACCCGCTGCCGGAGAAGTTCCCTGCTGCCAGCGAGACGTTCTGGCAGGAGCAGGGGAACAGCAGCTGGGAGCTGTTCACGATCACCGGGTTGTCGTTCCAGTCCAGATGTGCGTTCCAGCCACAGCACTCCATCTACACACAGACAGACACACACCGTCAGAGCAGCACAGCAGGCTCTGAGGGAGCAGCTCTCAGGACCACAGAGCTCCGTGGTTCCAGAAGGACTCGGCATCAAGTTCCAGAAAAACAGTCAAACCAGAAAATCTGTTTCTTTAAATTCAAGAAATAAAAAGTAACCACAACATTTCTGCAGCGGTTTAATTACTTTTTTCACTTAAAACTCAAATATAAACATTTCATTTGCACAAAACTAACTTGAACAATATGAGAATACAGAGACACGTCACAGAGAATCTATTAAACTGAAGTCTGTGACTGGAAACTACAAAAACCTCTAAACTCTAAACTCCGAGTTCTGCAGTAACAAGTGAAAACACGTGAAAGGTTTTAAATCCTCAGCAGCTTGAAACAAACAGAATAAAGTTGCTCGCTGCTCGAGAATAAAGGAACAAATAATTACTGGTTTTAGCTAAAAACTCAAACATTGAATTGGAGAAAGTTTCAGGTTAATAATAATTAATTAATAAAAGGCCTTCTGTCATCAGAGGAGAAGCTGAGGTGGTTTCAGACTCACGCTCCACTGGATGAAGTCCCACGCCTGCTCCGTGCTGGAGTTGTTCCCGGGGTAGTTCTCCAGAACCTTGGACACGATCTTGGACATTTCCTGGTTTAACTGGAATAAAACACGTGGAGGCGTTAAAACAAAGCAAACAGATAAAAACAGATTCTGAAGATTCATCCGATTTATTGGCTGTTCATTGTGTGGTTGTGTTTTGTTGTGTGTTTTTCGCTTCTTTGTGGAGATTTGTGCGTCTCAAATGAACATAAAGAACACAAATGAGGTCCGGAGGAGGAGATGTGTTAGATGATCCCACAGCAGGAGGCAGCCAGGCTAGCTTAGCATAGTTAGCTTAGCATCAAGAACAGAAGCGTCCTCTCTATGAGCTCATTCATGTTTATAATAATAATCGTAGTTTGTTTAATGTGTAGAGAAGCAGTGAGTCTGGACTGAGGCAGCTGGACGCGTCTCTTCTCACTCGGTGCAAAGCAGCTTCACCTCCGTCCTCTGGATCGAGCCTGAGACAGACGAGTCCTCAGGACACGTGGAATCTGTCCGAGTCCTGATCCACGTGTCCTGAGGACCAAGTCTCCAGATCTGTTGTTAAATGTTGGCTTCGCAGCTGAATGTTGAGAATCCAGATATATCTGATATCTTCAGAGCAGCTTCAGACCGACGTCCAGATGATCAGAATTCATCTGGTTCTCCTGCGTGTCCTTCTATGAAGACCTGCAGCTGATCTGAGATCTTCATGCATCTTCCTCCAAAACCATGTTTCATTGGAGACTTTCCCCAGGAGACGAGTGAGTGAGGAGGAACATGTTGGATGAACCTCAGCTCCTCCACTTCACCTCCATAAACCTTCTTCACCTTCTCGGCTTCTCTTTCATAAATCAAACTCCATGGAGAACATATCAGAAGCTGATTCCTTCAGTTACAGGAAGTGGAACAAGAACTACGGTCGGATCAGGGCTGTCCCCACATCTCAGTATTAATCAGTAATTATTCATATCATGTTAATGATCATAATATAGTTAGTTCATTATTATTTAAACCTCATGTACAAAAAATGTTCTTGCTCTTGTAAAAAGTATAAACATCACTTTCAATAATCATCTAATACTATTAACACAAATAATAATTAATACATTCATGAGGAAATCGCTGTCGATTAAAACTCTTCATTCACAGGAACCAAACGTCACCTCGTCATTAGAGCTCAAGAAGAAGAAAAGAGTCATGTTTCTAAACACACACACACACACACACACACACGCACGCACGCACGCACGCACACACTCACACACACACACACACACACACACACACACACACACACACACAGCATGTTACAACACATCCTGGGCGGACTCGGCAGCCAATCAGCAAACAAAGCAGCTGCAAACCTCCACATTCCAGATGTTCCAGATCACCTGCTTCCAGGTGGGACTGACAGGTGTTGATGTTCTGTCCAGAGACAAGATGGAGGACTAATGAAGAGGAAGTGATGTCACTCACCACGTCCTTCTGGAAGTAGATGAGGGCGCCGGCGGCGATCTGAGCCAGAAGGATCAGCAGGAGGCAGGTGAAGTACTGAGGAGGAGGAAACATCTGGAATCATTACAACACGTACAGCTGTGTGTGTGTGTGTGTGTGTGTGCATGTGTGTGTGTGTGTGTGTGTGTGTGTGTGTGTGTGTGTGTGTGTGTGTGTGTGAACACCTCAGTGACTCACATGTTCCTTCATCATGAAACTGGCTCATTTCCACACGAACATTTCATTAATATAAAATCCCTCAGATGAAACCATCTTCACTTCCTGACCAGTGGAACCACAGCACCTGGAGTGTTACTGTGCTGGGAACCAGTTCTAATCTGGTCCACGTGTCAGTTTGATCCTCGTCCACACGAACACGTCAGAACACTCAGAATAATCCATGAAGCTCCATGAATATCATCCGTTCTGACGGATTCATGTGCAGTTTGGTGCAGATCTTAATAATTAACATTATTAATACTGAACAGATGTCGGTTGTTCCTCAGGTGTGGACGCTGGTCACTGATTGGACGCTCTGAGCGCTGGTATCGAACCTGTGTACCTCCTCACTCACCAGGCCCAGCAGGCAGCGGACCTCGTACACGGCGCCCAAGCAGCCGAGGAAGCCCATGAGCATGGAGAAAGCTCCGGCTCCGATCAGGAGGTAGCAGGCCACCTTCACCGCGGGGGAGTCGTCTGCCAGGGAACAAACCACCAGACGTCACATGACCTTCTTATTAACACAACATCTCTACAAATACACACACAACTTACACTCATGTGCATAACATATACAAACCCTTATGGAACTAGATCTGACCTGCTGAACACTTTAATTATTAACACACGTCAGAGGACGTTAAAGTTTCTAATCATGAATTTGAGGTTTTTCTCTTCATGGTCAAACTTGTTGAAAACAAACACAAGATGATGACAGACACACAATAAAACACAACACAACTGCAGGTGTCGTTCTCCTGACACAGTGACGAGGACTCAGCTGTTTGAGATCCACTGACCAACGAGACAGAGAAGGTCTCTACTGACGTGTCTGTGCTGCTCAGTGTTTGACTCTCGCTGTGACTCAGCTTCAGAGTCACAGCTTCAGGCTGATGTCATCGCTCACATGCTGCAGCTCGGCCAATCACACACTGAGATCATGTGACCATCACACAACAGACGACGCCTCCTTCAATACGTCTCGTTCATGTTCAGACACAAAGCTAAACTGTGCACTGCACTTTAACGCTCCGTGTGACTGCATCTGTGTGTGTGTCTGTGTGTGTCTGTGTGTCTGTGAGTGTGTGTCTGTGTGAGTCTGTGGTGATGAGTAAGGCAGTGAGCGCACTGGGCTGATGTGATGCATGCTGATGCTGGACGGAGCAGAAAGAGCCCAGTGTCTGAGGGGAGGACACCTGCAGAGGACGATGGACAAATGTCCTCAGTGACGCTCACTGTTCCCAGTAAACACACAACCACACACAGACACACACAGACACACACAGACACACACAGACACACACACGTCTCCGTTACACTCGCTCAATGTCTCTATATGTCTGCGTCTCCGTGCTTCTCGTCTCTTTCTCTTCTTCATCTTTTCTTTTTCTCTCTCAAACAAACTAAATTTCATCTTTACTGAAATGTTAAATTCATTGAAATGAATAAATCCAGTTATGTTTATAAAATACATCAAATGTAGTTTTACTGTAAAATAAGAAGTAACGATTAAAACAGTGCTCCCATATTAAAATGTTTCCATGTGGATGAACTAATTCTGAAGAAATAAAAAGAAACCTGATCTAATAATAATTAAAAGTTCATCTCTAGTTTTATACTTTGAAAACATTATTCTAAGTTTTTCATTTAGAAAGAAACTAAAACCTCATATTTAGTCTGGAGTTGTTTAGTTAATGAGAGAAGTGTGAAGATGAAGATCTGGAGGTTCAGGTGGAACCACTGACGTGACTTCAGAGGAACAAAGAGAGAAGCATCTGCCAGCTGGTGAACCAGAGGTGGAAACGCTCTGGATACAGATGTTCTCCAGAGAGTCTGCTTCCAAAACCACAACAAGGGTCCAGGAGGGAAATCCACCGTGACTGAGAACACCTCAGACCTGAGAACCCATCGATCCAGAGGAGGAGCAGGAACCAGCTTCTTAGTTTCACTCTTTGGTTTCAAGCTCCAGAAATCAAAAGTCAAAGAGAATGAACATTTGAGTTTTCTCTCATTTCGATAAAGATGTTTTCAGACATGACTTCTATAAAATATCCAGAAAACATTGTGAGGACATGTTGTGTAGTTGGTGTTTGTCCTGTGTTGTGTAGTTGGTGTTTGTCCTGTGTTGACTCAGACATTAGTTCTCACATACAGAACCTGCAGAACATGTGAGGAACATGTCAGGAAACATGAATAAATCAATATCTAATATATAAAACACACACACACACTTGGCCTCCTGGTTAATCATGTGTTCTGGAACGTTCCAGTGGAAACATTTAGATCCAGTCTCTGTTTGGCTTCTTGTGTTTCTGCTTCAGAGCTCGTGAGCGGCTCCGGTCAGGAGAGAGTCTGAAGGGTTTGAACTCTTCTTCAGCTCAGAGACAGGAAGTGAAATGAAAGGAGTCCCCTGATCAAAGGACCACGAGATGAAGGAACTTACTGAGCAGGACGATGAAGCTCTGATTGTCCAGAAGCAGCCAGAGTCCGAATCCCATGAGGACGGCACCGAACAGCTGGAAACACACAAGTCAACCATTAAGAGAAGCTGCAGCATCTGGATCACCTTCATGTGTTCAAGTCCCTGATCAATCTACTGACACACACACACACACACACACACAGACACACACAGACACACAGACACACACAGACACACAAGTCAACCATTAAGAGAAGCTGCAGCATCTGGATCACCTTCATGTGTTCATGTCTCTGATCAATCTACTGACACACACACACACAGACACAGACACAAACACACACACACACACACACACACACACAGACACACTCACACACAGACACACACACAGCGTTCATCTGTCAGCTTAGAGACACAAGTGTCACTGGTAACCAACTCTTCATCTGCACTTTAATTAAAACTCACAACTGAACAATCAGCTGACGTGAAGCTGTGTGTGTGTGTCTGTGTGTGTCTGTGTGTGTCTGTGTCTGTGTGTGTGTTATCTCCAGAGTTTATCTCCAGATGAACTGTGTGACCTGATTGGTCAAAGTTCAAAGGTCAATTTCAAAATAAATGGAAACAACTAATTTTCAGAGAACAGCTGATCTGATCAATCATTTGATGTCATATGATCAGTGATGTCACACAATCAGTGATGTCACGATGAAGTCTCGAGTGGAGTGAGGTCACCGTGTGGTGACATCACTGGAGACCAGATCTTTAACAGATTCTCGTGAATCTCTGGTGAAAGTAAAATACTCACGAAGAAGATGAGGTTGAAGAGGAACAGGAAGTACTTGGTGGCCTTCACGCAGCCTTTCCCCATGATGCCTGATCTGCAGCACAGGAAACAGACGGTCAGCGCACACACGGACAGAGGCCCTGACACCACGGGGGTTTGAATCTGAACCCAGATCTGCTCTGAGGACGAGGTCAACCAGTGGCAACAGATGCTCCGAGAACCAGGAGCTGTAATCTGCTCTGGATGATGGTGATCGAGTCCGGACTCGAATCTGGAGGATTACACCACACAACAGTCCTGGGGGGGGGGGGGGGTTGTACCTCTCAGATCAACGGCCAGACGTTTGTTATGAATATATCAAACAAAAGGAAATAGCAAGCCCTGTCTGAGTCAGGAGCTTCTTTGAATCAAAGTTAAATGTACTAATTGAACCACATTCTCTGAATTGACCTAAAAAAAATGAACAAAGAAGATTTAAAAGATATTTATATTAAGCTGTTATTGCATATTTAAGGGTTAGGGTTAGGGTAAATTAAACCCTAACCCTTTAATTTAAAAATTTTAAATCTCATTTCAATATTTGCACACTCAAAGTATTTATTTTATGAATATAACTCCATTAATATTACATGTTTCCACAATTAGTACAGAATGTAGCCAACGACAAAACAAGTTAAGAACAGAAAACATGTCCTTCCCTTTAGAGCTCAGCACCCTGAGGCTCCTCCTCCTCTCCTCTCCCCCTTCTCTCCTCTCCTCCCCTCCCCTCCTCTTTCTCTCCTCTTTCTCCCCTCCTCTCCTCTCCTCCTTCTCTCCTCCGTCTCTCCTCCTTCTCCTCTCCTCTCATCCCTTCCTTCTCTCCTCCTTCTCCTTCTCCCCTCCTTCTCCTCTCCTCTCCTTCCCTCCTCTCCTCCTTCTCTCCTCTCCTCCCCTCCCCTCCTCTTTCTCTCCTCCTCTCCTCCCTTCCTTCTCTCCTTCTCCCCTCCTTCCCCTCTCCTCTCCTCTCCTTCCCTCCTTCTCTCCTCCTTGTCTCCTCTCCTCCTCCTCTCCTCTCCTTCTCTTCTCTCCTCCCCTCCCCTCCTCTCCTCTCCTCTCCTCCTTCTCTCCTCCTTCTCTCCTCTCCTCCTTCTCTCCTCTCCTTTCCTCTCCTCCTTCTCTCCTCTCCTCGTCTCCTGAACCTCATGTGTTCTAACTCCTTGAACCTCCTCCACACTGATTCTCAGCAGCTCC
The DNA here is from genome assembly GCF_947347685.1 of Pleuronectes platessa. Lineage (NCBI taxonomy): Eukaryota > Metazoa > Chordata > Actinopteri > Pleuronectiformes > Pleuronectidae > Pleuronectes > Pleuronectes platessa. The sequence goes on from NC_070626.1 coordinate 33,199,024, forward strand.
TCCTGAAGCTCTGGATCAGTTTCTCTGAATCAAACGTGTGAATCTGTTCTAAGAAGTTTGATCCAATGACCTTTCTCCTGTTTGGTGTCTTCTGATAGTCAAACACAGCATCTGGGTTTATTTAACACTACTGCCTCCTTCTCTCCTCCTTCTCTCCTCCTTCTCTCCTCCTCTCCAGTTAATCTAGGAGAATCTGGGTGAAACATGGCCTCCTGGCTCGATGTATTTCCTCATGGCAGTGAAGCCGTGTGTCAGACCCACTTTAAGTGGGTTAGTGTTACAACCCTGTGGGGGGGTGGGGGGAGGGGGAGAGAGAGAGAGAGAGAGAGAGAGAGAGAGAGAGACAGAGAGAGACAGAGACAGAGACAGAGAGAGAGAGAGAGAGACAGAGAGAGAGAGAGAGAGAGAGAGACAAAGAGAGAGAAAGAGAGAGAGAGAGAGACAGAGACAGAGAGAGAGAGAGAGAGAGAGAGAGAGAGAGAGAGACAGAGAGAGACAGAGACAGAGACAGAGAGAGAGAGAGAGAGAGACAGAGAGAGAGAGAGAGAGAGAGACGTTCTCTCTGTTTCTCTGGAGCTGCTCGTCTTTGGGCCTCAGACAGGAAAGTGAAACATCAGTGGATCTCAGATTGAGGATCTGATGTCGTGAAACCCTCCGGCTCTGCTCTACATGTGTGAGCGACTCTGGAGAAACTCTATCGACAGAAACTAGAATTTATTACAACACTGTATTAACAAGCAGGTTTAATTCACATAGAAGCTCAGTCACAGTGGATTATGGGATGTAGCTGGTCGAAGCTGCTCTGGAAGTAGACGCTCACTGTGACGCTCTATAAGAAACTACACAACGTCCCCTTCAGAGCTCTGGAGCTTCTACACGTGAGCTTTCTGTTGACGTCTGAGGACCAAACGTCCGGGACTCAGCTTCCATGTGAAGGAGCCTCAGAGGAGAACGAGTGCAGCAGGAATTCACATCATGTTTCAATCATCTGCTAAACAGAGGCAGATCCAGAGTCTGAGCAGAAACTGAGCAGCAGGTCACACAACACACAAAGAACACACAAAGAACACACAAAGAACACACAACGTTCTGCTGATGATCTCCACGGAGGTTAATGAGACAACGTCACAACTGAGAAGAGATGAGGGACAGAAAGCTCCTGTCATCAGAACACACACACACACACACGTGCGCGCACACACACACACACACACACACACACACACATCCAGCCTGAGAGGATGCTCTCGATGGTGAACCTGTAAAAGTTTGTTAAAGTTTTTGCAGCCATGCCAAACTTCTTGAGTCTCCTCAGGAAGTAAAAGCACTTTTGTGCAGTTTTGACCACAGAGTCCTCTTGTTGGACCAGGTGAGTTCCGGACCTGGACCTGGACCTGCACCTGGACCTGGACCTGGACCTAAACCTGAACCTGAACCTGGACCTGGACCTGAACCTGGACCTGAACCTGGACCTGGACCTGGACCTGAACCTGAACCTGGACCTGGGCCTGCACTTCCACATCTGAGCATGTGGAAGTGTTGTGACTTTAAAGCTGCTTCACACACTGAACTCCACCGTGTTGTCTCCAGAGGACGTTCATGTGTTAACGAGGACACGTCCGTCTTTCAGTCTGGATTTCATCAGGATTCTGTTCTGTGTGAATAAGCTGATGTTTCCACACTGGCTCCGCCCCCCCGTTCCTCACTGGCTCCGCCCCCGGCTCCTCACTGGCTCCCACTCACCAACTCAACAACACAACAAAGGCCTCCACACACAACTTCCACAAAAGATGGAAACTGGACACACAGCGAGCTGCTGCAGCTTCTCACACTGAGGGAGACACCGGACGCCTCCGTGTAACACAACGCTTCAGGAGCAGATACAACAAGTGTGAATACAAACACACTTCACCTGCACAGAATCAACACACACACGACAACAACGCCCAGAGGTATAAACCAATCAGATCAGAGATGAAACTAGCAATGATGTTGTGATCTTTAAAATGATAAGTACCTGGAAAAGTAATCACATAACAAAGACAGAATCATAATAAGTTCTTTAAATCACCACGTGAATCTAATGTTTGAATCCTGTGATTCACACTCAACTGGTTCACAACTCAAAGAAACTTCAGTTGTTTTCAGACATGACCTCTGTAGAATGTTGTGTGGACATGTTGTGTAGTGGGTGTTTGTGCAGCAGCAGCAGCAGGTTGTCGGGTCTGAGTCGTTCACACCAACAGGAACATGTGGGAACATTGAGGGGAGGGGCGGAGCCTGTAGAGCCGCAGGAGGCGGGACATGACGCTTTCAGGCCTCATCCGTAACGTTTCATTAGAAACACAAAGTGTCCATCAAACAGTCACTTTCACTTCCTGTTCATTCTCACACACACACATGACCACAGTGCTGCCCATCGACGCACTGTGTGAATGTGTGTGTGTGAATGAGTGAATCACAGGGAACTGAACTTTAAGTTCTTTAAGTGTCATCAAGACTAGAACAGCTCAATACAGAGCAGCTCAATACAGAGCACTGACACCAGGTGAGTCCAGAGTCCAGAGGAACCTCCCTCAGACGAACAGTAACACAATCATCACTTGGACTGTGACACAAACTCTCCAGGTTCAGTTCCTCAGTGTTCCTGAATGAACAATCAGATGTTTGAGTGAATGTTTCCTTGTTCATCTTCTACGAGGACGTTTGAGAGAAACCTGGAACCAGGTGGAGCAGCACCGAGATGGACCAGAGAGCGAGTGAAGGAACCAGAGAGCGAGTGAAGGAACCAGAGAGCGAGTGAAGGAACCAGAGAGCGAGTGAAGGAACCAGAGAGCGAGTGAAGGAACCAGAGAGCGAGTGAAGGAACCAGAGAGCGAGTGAAGGAACCAGAGAGCATCGGTCCAACGACCTCCTGCTGCTGCTTGAATCTCAACCTGAAACTCGTCTCTAGAAACTCAGCGTGGTCCAAACAGAGATCATCTGGATGTAGAACCAGGATCCACAGACTCGTGTGGTTCAGGTTCAGGTCCAGGTTCAGGTTCAGGTTCAGGTTGTCTCAGCTCATGAAGAGTTGAGGATCGAGAACCTTCTGCAGTTTGTTGTGCAGCAGAAACACGAGCTGCTCCAAACTGAGGAAACCATAATTAGCTCCAGGGCCTTCCCCCCCGACAGGGTGAACCGGTTCTGGAGCTTCATGACTCACTTCCACACTCAGACTCTCAGAATGCAGACTAACTGGTCCCAGTGAGGATCCTGACAACCAGCAGCACCTCCACCCTGCTCCTGCAGCGTGGAGAGGTCATCAGGTCATGAAGCCTGATTAGGGCCTCGCATGGTGAGGAGACCAGCGAGGGGGGGGGGGGGGGGGGGGGGCATCAACAACAGCATGAACCAAAAAGAGAGAAAAGCTCTGACCCACATTTCATGTGTAACACAAACTGGAACATGGACGGTGGCTCAGAAGGCTCAGCTCCCTGCAGCGCACAGAGCAACACAACAACACACTAACACATCAACACACCAACACACCAACACATCAACACACTAACAAATCATCACACCATTAAATCAAAACACATCAACACATCAACACACTAACACACCAACACAGCAACACATCAACACACCAACACATCAACACATCAACACACCAACACAACACACTAACACACTAACACACTAACACACCAACACAACAACACATAAACACACACCAACACACCAACACAACAACACATCAACACACCATTACACCAACACACAGCAGGAAACTAGAATCTGATCCTCAGCTGGAAACAGAGAGTTTAGACTTTAACGTCCTGTGAGAACCTTAGAACTTTAGAACTTTAGAACCTTAGAACATTAGAACCATTTAAACTATGAGTTTGATGGGAAGGTGGACAGAGTTCTACATATGTATATATAAAAACCATCAGCACTGGTTTCCATCTTCCATCTCCCACTTTGAACCCACAACCTTCACTCAGGACTCTCCGGCTCTACAGACATAATCACAATGCTGGTCCTTATGGATACTGGTTCCTGATGGTTCCCAGTAGGACGCTGGTTTCGGTCGAGTCGCTCTGGATGAAGCTCAGATTCACTCGAACACTTTCATGTGAAACGTGTTGATGACGTGAAGCAGCGGAACCGATCACCTTCACTTTCTGTTCCCACTCAACTCGCTGTCTGTCAATCAAACACGCGCACACACGCGCACCTCGTGTTCAGGAGTCACGCAGCACGTGCGGTAAACACGACAGTTTGATACTTTTAACGCAGCGGTTCCTTACTCACGTGTTTTTCTGCGGTGAAGTTGCGGTGAAGAGTTGCGGAGCAGCAGGAGCTGAGTGTGTGTCTGTGTGTGTCTGTCTGTGCGGGTGTGAGAGAGAGAGACAGGGGTTGGGGGGGGGGGCTCCTCCTCCCGGCCTGACTCCTCCCTCTTCTTCTCAGAATCAGATTTGTTTTCTTCTTTGATTTTCTTCTGGAATTCAAAGTTTTATTCTTCTGTAGTTTTCAATGAAAGTACAAATACAATTGTTAGTTGTATTATTACTTGTAGTAGTGATAGTAGTGGAAGTATAAATATTAGTCACATCCTGCAAATAATAGATAAATAAGAAATTTAAAAATGATAATTCTGATAAATGTTTTCTGAATTTCAGATTCCCTCAGAGGAACGTTCCAGTTCAAACTTCTCGATTCTCTAAAGAACTTTTGTTTTTAATAACCAGGTTTCTTCATGTGAACGTGTTTCAGAAAACAGAAATGATGCAGATCTGTTTGGAGCCTGAGAGGTTTCAGATGTGGCAGTTGTGCTGTCGTGTGTCAGTGATCTGTGTCAGTGATCTGTCAGTGAGCTGTGTCAGTGTGTGGTGGAGGCAGTGAGGTCAGTCTGAGGACAGTACTACACACACAGACACACACACTCACACCAGTTAAATGGTTTTATTCTGCAGCCTCGAGTGTCGTGAACACGTTGACGCCTCGTCTCCGCTAAATGTCCGATTGTCTCAGTGATGATGCAAAGGTCAGAGGTCAAGCTGAGCGAGATCCCAGGATTACTGAGACTGTGTGTCTGTGTGCATTGACCTCACAGGTTTACATCACAACACTGTGGCCTGATTCATTTATCTACCAACAGCAGCACTTAAGTACATTTACTCGAGTTTTCAGGTACTCAAGCTTGATTTACATCTCATGCTAGTTTCAATTAGTACATTTTACTGAGAAATAACTCTTATATTTGTTTCAGTGGAATCACTTTGTAGAAAATAAATACAAACTGTTACAGATCAATTAATGCAGCTATATTAATTATAAAGTTATTTAAATCACCTGACATTAAACTGATGACATGTCAAATAAAGTCCTTGTTATACAAAACACTTGATACATTATTCACATTACTGTATTTTAGTGTGAAGTTGTCATTTAATTGCTTTAAGTGTTTAGTATTCAACACCTGTTATTACAGTTTAATCATTTTATGAGATATTCAGCAAATAGTTAAAAAGGTCTGATAGAACTTAACTTCAAAGCTGAACCAGGTTAAAAAAATAAAATCCTTTACTTCTCAGGGTTCACCATAAAAAACAAAACTCATTCAATTACTTAAATTAAGATTTATTTCAACAAGAGAATGATATTGCACAAATTGAAGAAGACATCTTCTGGCTTTGGACAGACCACGGTCCAGTCAGGAAAGGTCTTCTCTGGACTCTGAGGTAGAAACATGAAGCTCCAGATTCCTGCTCAGTCCAAAGTCATCCTGGAGAAATAAAGGCAGTCGGCTTCCAGAGACGCTGAGTGAAGAAACGTTCAGGCCACAAACATCCGGAGGAGACAACCCGTACCGAGCAGGGAGACGTCCTCAGGCTGGACACGTCCTCCAGATGGTTCAGAGACAGTTTCCTGAAGTCCGGGATCATCTCAGAACCTCAACTTCACACGATGAAGAAAACAACCAACCGTCGGAGAAGCTTCAAAAACTCTAAACAAACGATGCTGTTAAAAAAAAAAATTTTAAAAACATTTTATTAAAATCTGAAACAATGAAACTAAAATAAAGTGCACGCTGTCCTCAAGGGTTGAGCAGCGGAGCGGCCAAGGTCTTGATGGTGGATGACTTCAGCTGAGGAATGAGGCTGATCTTCAGCAGTTTGCTGCTCGAGAACTTGTTCTTCACGGCCTGCAGAGGAACCAGGTTCATGTCAGACTTCAGCTTCACACAGAATCCAAACCGCTTCTCAGACGACTCACCTGGAACTTCGTTTTGCCTTCGTTGACGGTCACTATGTTTTTGGCGATGTGCTGCATGACGGGCTTCAGGTGGGCCTCGTCGTACGTGGAGTAGAGCTGCTGGGCAGGAGACTGACGGGGAGAGAGAAGAAGAGTTAGACCGTTTGGATTCAGCACCAGAGACCAACCGGGACCCGTCGGTGGAGGACTCACCCACGTCAGCCCCTCGAGCAGCAGCTGGGAGAGACACAGGGCGGCAGCCGCCACCTCAGAGGGACGGTAGTGCACCATGTCGTAGTCCAGGAGGGTCAGCTCCATCAGGTACTTGGCCAGAGTGTGGCCCTCCACGTCCGCCTGAGACAAACACCTCACCGGTCACCATGCTTCTACACTCAGTTCAAAGGCTTCATGTACAAACAGTCAAACTGAACAGAGCCCCATCAGTCATGAGCCGACCTTCTCACATGTTCTGTAAATCTCAGAGACTGGATATCAAACGGTTCCGTGTGACGCTGCTCACCTGCGCCACCTTGGACGCCCGTCGGAGGAAGTGGAGAGGGAGAGGACGGCCCAGCTGGAAGTTCAGGCGCCTCAGAACCAGCTGCTCCATCTCCAGGATCTGAGACTTTGTGAAAGCGTTATCTGTGATGTAGGCAAAGTCTCCGACCTCTGGAGCGAACATCTCCTCGTATTTACAGGCCACCAGCATGGAGGTCACGCCCACGAGCTGCAGCTTCCTGCGAGAGACGGGCTGGACCTGCAGCACAGCAACACAACGTTAACCCTGGGATCAAACCCCCGGGACGAAGCAGAGCTCCACGGTCCTACCTGCAGAAACCGATCCAGGACGGCGACAGTGAGGTACAGAGTCTCCTGCAGCAGCTGGAACCGGGTGTGGACCTGGACCAGCCAGTCGATGAGCAGAGCACGCATGCGCTCAGTGATCTCATAGCCCTGCATGTAGTTCGCCTGGACCGCCTGCTCCACCTGTGGAGAGAAGCTTTAATGCACCGCACAGAGAGAGAGAGCAGCGGGGGGGCGAGCAGGACCCACCTCCAGGACGTGCAGGTACTTGTAGATGTCTTTGACGTATTGTGAGCAGAGCTGCGGCTGATCTGCGTCCTGCTCGTCCACGTCCTGCACGGAGAGCAGCTGCTCGGAGAAGGATTGGCAGAGCTCCTGCACGTCCTTCATGGACACGTCCGCCGGGTCCTCTGGAGCTGGGGGGGGGGCAGGGTGTGCAGGCACCTGAACCAGAGGAGCCGGCCGGACCACGGCAGGTTTGGCCTTCAGGGCACAGGAGGCTTTGGCTGCTCCCATCCTCTGAGGAGACAAGGAGACGTCACTTGGGCAAATACACAATTTAAACTTCTGTGTGAACTTGATTCTGACACGTTTGTGTCTGTGAACCTTCGTCTGTGCTGCAGCTCAGCAGCTCACACGTTCCAGGAGGAGACGTCACACACGCTGGCCACGTCACAGCGTCACAATAACGATGCGTGTGAATGATCACATTTTACGTTAAAGAGTAAAGTTTAATCTCCTGGCTCTGGGGGGGCCCCTGGTGGCCACAGGGCCGTGTGCAGGACAGCTAGCTCCTGCTAGCAAACATTTGCAGAGAAGCTAACGTGACTGAGTGAGTTCCCTGGTGAACACGTGTGTAGATCACATGTTTAATGTCTGAACCACGTGGTGGTGTAATGTTCTGTGTGTTATTAGTTTAACTTTGAAACCATCAGGGTTTTAAAGGGTTAGCATCAGGGAGCTAGCTGCTGGTGGCTAGCAGGGCTGTGCTAACAGGCTTTTCGTGTTAGCACAGTTAGCATTAGCCTGTGAGCTTCGCAGTTTAACGCTTTATTAAAAGTTGAAATGTCTGGAGCGTCTCCGGGGACAGTGTCGGAGTGTCTCCGGGGACAGTGTCGGAGTGTCTCCGGGGACAGTGTCGGAGTGTCTCCGGGGACAGTGTCCGGCTCCTCCTCACCTTCGTGGTGACGTTGTCCCCGGGGAAGTTGGTGATCTCCCCGAGGGCCCCTCTCCTCCGGGGCCTCACTGCTGCTGAGGGTTTACCCGTCTTCAGCGGGTTGTCCGCGGCGGGCAGCTGCTCAGCGGCACCGGCAGCGGAACCGGGAGGGAAGACAAACGAAGAAGCGTTAGAAACGTTACCACCACGGACGAGTCGGTTCTACCGGGACACTTCCGGTGAAGACACGACCCGGAGGAACACTCACCGCAGCTCGGAGCTCCACTGACGACATGGTACTGACGGTAGGAACTACAGACAGGGACTTGCTCAGATTCACCGACAACAACAACCGACCAGATGCACTGACACGAGAAACCGTGCAGGTAAACAACCGGGCTGCTTTCAAATAGCGCCCGGTCCACGCTGATTGGACGAAGCTCTCGGCCGCTCGCTCCTCATTGGACGACAGTGCCATGTGACAGCCACCAGCATTAACGAGCTTTAAAACGAAATGTTTATTTTGAATTATTTATCAATGTGAGGAACATGGTCAAGCAAATGTCTATTTCTTAATATTCTCATTGTTATGACAAATCATTTTTCCTTGATTGAAATGAACCTCATTATCAATTCATTTATGTACTTCTTAAACACTCATTTATTTGTCTTTCATTATATTAATTTCTATTTATGCTTTTTATTTTATTTTATTTATTTCCATCATCAATTATCAAATTATTTTCCCGAATCTTTTTTCCATACGTGTGAAAATAATATGAAATATCTCCAGTTTCCAACTAGAACTAAGAATCTGAAACCATTTCAAACAACAGAAATGATCAGACAATCCAAATGTAACTTCTGTTATCATCTATGGTTTGTGTCCACCTGATGAAATATGAGATGAGCTCTGGTTTGAGCAGGTTATGGTTCTCTGGTCTACTGCTGGTTTATCAAGACACTTTGAGTGAAACACGAACAGGTGTCACTTATCAAAGAGAATGAAACAGTCAAACAGAAACACTGAGCCATCCTCTCGATCTGCTGGAGGAGGGGCACCGATCCTACAACCTCCTCCTCATGGCAGCAGGAGAACCCTGAGCACCGGACCCAACCAGACCACAGAGGACCAAGAAGCTGCTGAGACAGCTCAACACTCGGTGTCCGGGGGTGAGATGCATGCTGGGACAGCGTTCACTGAGACGCAGGACCCATTGGCTGGGGGACATCAGGACAGACAGCTGTTAGCCAACACAGTGGTGGACAAAGAACAGAAGATGGCAGCAGAGACAGATGTGTAAATCCCAGCGGACGCTAACATCAGGAGAAAGGATGAGAAGATGGAGAACAGATGTGGAAGGTGAAATACAAAGTGACCCCTGTGCTGGTCAGAGCCTGAGAGGCTGGTGGAGAAGCTCCAGCAGATCAGGTCCAACATCTGGATCCGGGGTCCAGAAGAGCTCAGAAACAGAGAAGAGACTGAACCCTGAACCTCCAGAGCTCAGGCAGACGCGCCCGGCCAGAGAGAGATGAGCCACAGAACCTTCTGACACAGTCAGATATGTTTTAGTAAAGAAACAGCAAAGTTGGTTTTAAGAATGACTGAAGAATAGAAAGATGTAGATCCAGACACTCACTGGCTCTGAGCAGCAAGAAAAGAGCAAATGAATCCTACTTGATTTGGAGCTGAGAAGAATCATAAATCACAGAAATTAACATTTTCATATCTATTTTTGAGGTTTAGTCTCAAGTAAAATGTACAATTCCCTTCCTGTGTGCATGCATTTAGTTTTTTGTTTAGCTGCTCAAACAATTAACTTTGATAATTATCATGTTTATATACATATGGTAAATTATCTTAATGTATGGGTTTGGACAGTCTTCAGACATTATTAAAAAAAAAAACCTTTCACCTCAAAATCCAGCAAATGTCGAAACAGGCTCAGAACACAAGAGTCACAAAGAAACTTTATATAGTTTTCAAGTATTCAAAACTGTTAAATAAGTACAAGATGTGTTCACATGATTTACATATTGGACAATATATGCACTGCCCACTTTTAATTCTTTTTACACGTTTTCCCACTACCCACGCAACACGCTAAAATGTCCGCAAACTATTCACATTTGTTTTGCCTTTCATTTTTTTTTTCATTTTTTGCCTTTTTGTAATCAATTTGAAATCTGGACAGCTGTCTATTGGACAAAGACCACACAGACGTAATACCTGGACCAGTTTACAGTGTAGATGGAGACGAGGGGGGGGGCAGACTGAGCCAGGGTCAGAACGGTGATTAGCTGCTGGTGATATGAACAGTACGTGTTAACACAAGAAAAGTGGGTTAACATTCAAACCACTGTTGATCCCTTGATGTGTCGACTTCCACTTAACAAACTCAAAATAATATACAGAAGGACTGAAGCTGCTGAGTCGTGTCAGAGGTTCGGGGGGGGGGGGGGCAGATGGCTTCAACGGTTTCATTCCTCATTGATTGGTTGTGTCACAAATTTGGTCTAAATGTGTCAAAAAGATCTTTAAGGCACCGAATGCTGTTGGATACAGTTAGTTTGACATTTTGGAAACTGAACGTGTTCCTGTGACAAAAACCAGAGATCGATAGAAGTGATGAGACCGAGCGTTTCTACTCTGGCCTTTAAAGTTAATGCTGCCTCGTCCTACCAACAGGTAAACAGGAGAGAAACTCAAACATTGTATGGAAATAAAAAAGTAGCACCACAGAGAAAAGAAGAAAATATGACTCTATTCCAAAAAGAAACATTTTCAGAAAACACGACTTTCCTCCTCAGAACTCGGATGAACATGGACGCCTGTTAACGTCAGAGCTGCAACTACAAACCCGTCTGGATTATTGATTCATGAATGTGTGATGGCGTCTTCAAATGTTTCCATTTGACCCATAAACAAAATCACTTGTGACCACGGAAGATTTAAATCAAACAAAAAACAAATTCACATTTGAGAAACTGAAAACCAGAGAATTTTACATATTTCCTTAAAATCAAAAAGACGATGAACAAGTTGCAGCTCTGGATAACAACTGGATTTAGGTAGAAAAGAGTAAGACGTGACTTGAGAGGAGCGGTCATGGTTTAGCTGAGGGACATGAGCCAGTCTTTCTGTACATTACTTTTAGAGACTTTTTAGAAAAAGCATATAGGTAGCTTAACATGTGGATAACCATGTTCTCACCTGTAAACTACCACGTGTGCCATGTGACCATTATACCGCAAAAACTCAGGTCCATTCCATTTCCCTCCTCCTGTGATATAAACCTCGTGTGCTTGGTTTGATCTGAGCTCTGCAGCCTCTGGATGAGCTGCTGGTGTCGATAGAGGAAAATAATTGTGCAACACCATCAATTCTTTCATGTGATGATTGAGAGTCAACGTTCAACACTGTCCACACGTTTCACTGGGGCTCCTTCTCCTGGTGAATCTTTATCAAATCTATCAAAATCATACGTTTTACTGTGACACATGAATAATGTTTTAGATGATTGACTTAAACAATAAATAATGCTGATTATTAGTGATTCACTGAAACTCAAGTGGTTCTTTCAGGATAATGGAAACATGGCACCCGGACACAAGTGAACAGCCGGATCTTTTAATGCCTCTGGCCCGAGCGCACCACACGTTCAGCGTGGTTCGCCACACAACTTACAAACTATGAGACAAAAATCTAAACTTCAATAAAAACCTGCCTATGAGACAGAGGGGATAGTCACCATACTGTACATTTTATACAATATCCACAATGAATATATCAAGTGCATTCACTTGAAGGAAAAGTTCTACTTAGAACAAATCCTTGTTTTTCACTTTTCAAACAGGCCGAATTGTTCAGAAACAACAAAGATAAATTTTTGCACTTCAGCTTGATCGATTTAATTTGTCTTGATCAGAGCTAAAATTACACGAACTGATGAAAACAAGTTAAGTGAAGAACAGAGATTTGCTTTAAGTCAACAACGCCTCCAGCAACGTTCATTCAGATTCTCAACTTTTCAGCAATTTTTGTTTTTAAATTACTGTACTTCTTTTACATCAACACGACAGTTGATGAGCGAGTTGTCTTTATTTACAGGGAAGGTGAAGCGATGAGCTCCACAGCTTATGCATTGAGCCTCAGAGACTGATCCTCTCTCCTCCTGGAGGAGATATCGATGTCTATGGAGTCTTTACCCACGATGAGTCGCAGCCGCTTCGCTGGAGGAAGTGGAATGAAATCGTCGTCGAACTCATTGTCAAAGTAGTCGTCTTCGTCGTCATCCTCCTCCTCTTCCTCATCATCGTCGTCGTCATCGTCATCGTCGTCGTCGTCTGAAGAGGACGACGGCTCGGCCAGAACGTTCTGGGTCCGATGTCCACCGTTCCTGGCCTCCAGACTCTGACCCATGTCCCCGCTGTAGGACGACTGGGATATCCTCCGAGCATCGTCCTCTCTCTTCAGCTGGATCTTCAGCTTGGTGGAGCTACTGTGCACCACAGGGGCAAAGCCGTTATTCAGTTTGGCGATGTACGTGCTGCCCTTGTCCTTATCGTGCTCTTTGCTGAACTTAATGCTGATTTTGCTGGAAGAGGCGGAGTTGACGGTGGAGGCTGAGAGGCTGGAGGAGCCGATGGAGTCGTTGGTGTCGTTGGTTTTGCTGCTGCTGCTGTCCCTCCGCCGGCGGAGCGTCAGTTTGGGGATGCCTGTGTTGTTCTCCAGGATCAGCTGTGCATCGTAACGTGTGATCTGACGTTTCTTCTTCCCCTTGTCCTGTGAGCGACAGCCACTCTTGCCCTTGTCCCTGCGCAGGGACTTGCTGCCGTTGGCCGCCCCGTTGAAGTCCCTGTGGCGCTCCGCGATGCTCAGCAGCACGTTGCCACAGTCAGAGTAATTAGGGGCGTGGCCAGAAGCCACCGGCATGAAGGGCTCGCCGTACGGGTTCTCACATTTGATGGTCCGCTCGGTCCTGAGCCGTGACACTCGTTTCCTCCTGGTGCACGAGCCTCTTCGGACGTAGCCAGACTCTAACGCCGGCTGCTCCAGTCCCACTCCGTGGTGGAGATACTCCTCCATGTCAGCTGGCTCTGTTTTAATGACCACTCCACCAGGGACTGGGCTCAAGCCGTCCATGGCACTGGGCTCCAGCTTAACGCCAGCTGCCGTTTCCTGGGCTTTCTCGAGGGTCCTAGTGGACCTGCGAGTTCTGTATGTGGAGCCCTGGCTGCCCTCGCTGCTCTGCACTACTTGGAGGTTTCCATTTTCCTTGGCGGCGTGCCGGGTGAGGCAGCCCCGCGGGCCGAGGGCCGGCTGCCCCAGCTCCGGTCCATCCTTCTCCTTTTTGACGGTGACACCTTTACACAGCGACACCTTGGGGTCCCTGAGACCCAGCTGGCAAGTCTCTCCTTTGGCCAACGCTTTGGGCTCGGCGCCCCTCCGCCGACAGCGCAGCTGCACTTTACCAAGTGAGGTCTTGGATTGGGATTTGAGTCTCTTTGGTACCCGGTTACTGTTCACACGACCTTGCTTGGAACATGAGGTAGTTAGGGCTCTGGACAAAGTCTGTCTGGTTTGAGTCCTGTTCTTGTACTTCAGGCCAGATGAGGATGTTCTTTTTCTGGCAGCTGTAGAAAAGAAAAATGTTTTGAATATGATGTATTATTAACAATATCTGAAACTTACCTCTACATGTTGGCTGGGTTTGCTCTACAGAAATATGTTTTGACAAATTTGCCCCAAATGACTGTAAAAAACACTAAGATTATTCATGTCTGTACAGTATTACATCTATTGTTCAGCTGTAAAATATGTGAATAAATAACCTGGCAGCCTTCAGCCGTGTGCTTGTTACACAGATTCCTTCAGAACCCTGGACTCTGGCAGTAGCAGACTTACATTGATGTGTTTTTGGCATTTCCTGAGAATCTCCGTCTGTGTGGGAGCCGCCTGATTGGCTGTCCGAGCTCCGGTTCCCCTCCCCGAGCTTCTTCAGCCGGTTCAGGCGCTTGTCCGTCTCCCGCAGCCCGTACTTGCTGTTGATCACCGGCACCTCCACTGGCAGCCCAGCTTTGGATTTGAAAGCACCGGTACCCCGTCTGCTCAACAGGGACATGGAATCACACGTCATCACAGCTTCAGGGGCTTCTACCTTGTGCAGTGTGTGTGTGTGGTGACACTCACCGTTCACATGTGTAACATTCACAAAATTCATTGTTTTCCCCAAAGAAACCGTCGCCGTAGTAGCAGGAGATCTCCTCCCCCGGCTCGATGTCCCTCAGAACCTTCACACAGGCCGTGTCGCGTCCTGTCGACACAAACTGAAGACACAACAAACACACAACAGTTTGTTACTTTACTTCCATGTTCAACAGCAGCTGCAGGTTCTTGGTTTCTTCAGAGACACTGAACAAAGGAAGCTACCTTGCAGTTCGGTCGACAATCTGCAGGAGAAAAAGGGAGAAAAGACAAATTAGAGATTCTGCTGAATCATCTCAAATCGTAGCTGCAGCACTAACGATGCTCAATCATCAGAGATATCAAGATGAATACCGTGATTGATGAAGGCCGCCGGGCCCAGCCAGAGCTGTGCACAGTTCTTACGGGTTGAATACATGACGCTGAAGTCGTTCTCCCCGTGTCGGAGCAGCATGTTCTCCTCGCTCTCCGACAGCTCGGCGATGCAGCCGACCAGGTACTCGATCTTATCGTTCCTCTTCCTGTGGAGAAGGTTCCAGCAGGAGGCTGAGTTACTCTTTCACACTAACATCTGTGTAACACACGGACTGAGCTCATGTCCCTAAGGTTCAAACAATAAGTCACTTTACTGATTTGTCAATAAAAGGAAAATTTATAGACATTCATTGATTTATAGATTGTTTCAGTTATGTTTCAACCAAAGCTGAATCCAGGTCCTCCAAGGTGTTTTAATAACTGTTATTCAAAGCTGCCGATTGGACATAGGTCATCTGCAGATGCCACCATGGGCGATATTTAGCAGGCTAATCAATTATGAAAAAGTTGCAGTCGTAGATATTTGTGCGACACAGCAGAATGAACTCACCATTCCTTTGTTGCCACAATTTTAGCTCCATTTTGCTCTGATGAATAACGATTACAAGGGAGAATCTCAAAGCCGCTGTCTGTGGCAAACATCCGCAGATACACAAACACCTGTGACAAACACAACGTTAGTGATCCGAGTGTCGACTGTGGTGCTGAGCAAACAGAGAACATACGATCATATGTTTACATGTTGTTTGAAGAGCCTTTCGTGGGCTTTGGTCTTGTGGAGAAACAGATTTCGGGACCAGTCTCCTGTTGTCAGGGCTCTGAAAGCTTTCTCCATGTTGTCATGCTTCTTGAAACGCTCGATGATCTCTTTCAGCTCCTCTTGTCTTCCCTTAATCGGTCGAAATCTGTGGGGACACGGTGACGTCAGAAACACTAATATCAAGTAAAAAGCACCTGAATCTAAAGACGTGTGTGCAGGTTAATGAAGGTGCTTTCATTTGACTGAAGAAACTGCAGCACCATGAGTTCCCCTGTGATGACTCTGCTGACCTGTTGTTCATTTTATGAGTCTGAAAGCCCAGGTATGGATCCAGGATGAGGCCCGTGGTCATATCATCGTTCTCACACAGCTCCTTGGCAGTCATTCCCGAGGAGGGCACATAGCGCCGCTCTGCCTCCAGACTGGCTGCACTAAACCCTGTGAACAGCAAACAGGCTTAGGAACACGCAAAGACTACACAATCTAGACATTTATCAACACATTGTGCAAACTCACTGCGGCTACATCTCCGGTTTCTGGGATGTGTTTTGCTGTGGCGCAGGGAAGTCCGCTGTGAGTGCTGAGAGCGAGTCTGGCTCTGGCTCACAGGCTGCTCGCCGGTCAACTTGTTTCCGTGTCGTCTGCCATTCAATACCATGTTCCTGGATTCGCCCAACCACTTCATGCCCACAAGCCCCCTGGTCCAGTTGCATTTAGTCTCTGAGTTTAAGAAACACTCGAGTGGGGAAGACTGTGGTCTAAAGTTTGAAACCTGCAAAGCAGAAGCAACAAATGTTACAGCATCCACAGACAAGACTTTTGATTATATCAGAGTTAAGATATACAAATCTGAAAGTGATGGAAACAGGCAGGTGGAGGTGTTGCCCGCTCAGACTGAAGGAAACAGATTCACTCATAACTGAGGATGAGAAAGTAACTGTTCTCACTGAGGGGGGGGGGGGGGGAGTTAGCTTAGCTGCTGAAATCAGGCACTAGTTCCTTCATTACAACGCAGACTCATCTCAGAGCCTGAGCTCTTCACTGAAATAGTTTCTGAACTTACAGGCAACATGACATCACTGCTTGTTAACATGACACTTAACTGTGGTGTAACACACACTCTACATGGCTCTGGCAGCACGCAACATTAGCCTACATTTAGCTAGTAGCTACTGCAAACTCCAGTCCACAGGACCAGTGGGGCTGTATTTCACACAAGGGTTCTGACACCAGGCTCAGTTGAAGCACGTGGCGCCACACGGATCCATGTGAGAGCAGAGAGCTGTGTGACCCCATGACAAACACATATCTCTGGGTGGGGGGGTGGGACAGTTTGGAGCAGGTCACTGTATTAAACACTGCAACTCTTATTTAGTGATAACTTATTGTGGTAAGTTTTTTGTGTGAGCTTGTAATGTAAATTGGTTCAAACATTGGTATTGTTTATATTTGTTTATACTTTGATCTGTTTACTCTTTATATGTTAAAGTTCCCCTTAACAATAAGGAAACGTTTAAAAGTACAGATTTCACACCAGAAGAATCCAAACGATAACAAACAACCTGGACAACTTGCAATGTTCACACTTTACATTGAACTGCGTCTGGGTGACAGGAAGTGAGAGGGGGTCAGGGTTCATGATGCTAACTCCGTCACAGCCTCCACATCACGTGAGCAACACGTCACTCAACTCTGTCAGACTCTGTCCAGCAGCAGAAAGCACCGACACAGCAGCTACACACAGTGGAACCAGGAAGGTACCGATCCATCTCACAAAGGACACATCATGGTGCCAGTCCCAGCTGATCCACCAGCTGCTGCACAGAAAACCACTGCTCCCTGCAGCGCCGCTCAGTGGTAACCCCGAGTACTGCAGCGGCTGACTGTCAAGTGCAACAGTAACGTCGGTGTTTTCTCCACACACACGAATAGAGTCACTGTGTTCATGTCATAAACTCACACGTCATTGTGTACACGTTTCAGCTGCAGGACCAACACCACGCTCTGGACACACGGACACACGAGCGACGTGAACCCCGTGAACGCGTCGCAACAACAACATGTCATTAGTAATCGCTGCATTAAACCTCTGGTTCATTAGCTGGAAGCTAACGCTAGCCTGGAGCCACATACTGGGCCGGGGAGCGGCGGTGCAGACCCGGAGGCCACCGCGCCAGATGAGGCCGAGACGCTCGAGTTCTCCCGCAGCATTGTTTGCTAACAACTGCCCCCCCCTCCCCAACGGCTGCGTTAGCACGATGCTAACAAGCAGCGGACGCACCGGGGAGATGCTCGGCCGCGGAGATTAGCCTCCTCCGCCGGTCCGTGGTCCGTGAAGCTTCACATGAGGAAGTTACACAAACACCAGAAGCTCACACGTTCAATACAGAGACACGATAACACAATGATGGAGCCGCTGGTTCTCAACGACACACATTAACCGTCATAAAAAGAATACACCAACTCCACATCTCACGAGGCTCCGACGCTTTCATGTCTTCATGTAAACATTCAAATAAATCAAATCCAGATCGTGTTATTGTTCATCACGTGTTCAGAATACAAACCTGATCTCACACTGCTCCGTGTGGAGCTAGATTCAAACTTAACTTCCGCAGGTTGCTAGCTTAGCATAAGCTAGCACAGTCTAAAAGCACCATATCAGCCCCTTACACTCTGCACAGTTCGCATTTGTCACTTTCACGATATAAAGATGTGTTAATAGAGTATTCCCACTCGAACAGTTCGCTGCACACACGTCCCGGAGGAGGATGCGACCTGCTGCCTCCCTGCAGACCGCCGGAGCCCCGCAGCTAGCAGCGCTAGCTCTGCTTGTCTGATGTAGAAGCTACTCGCTAGCTTAGCAGGCTAACTAAAGGGAATTAAAAGTTGATGTTCGTGTCTGTACCGATGCGGAGGAGTTCTAACAGAACAGCTGCTCATGGACCCGATGAGGTTCTGTTGTTAATCAGGAGAACAGAGGAGGAACCTCACAGCGTTTTCACGCGTTCCTAAGTTAAATGTCCCAAATCCACAGCAGCGGCCCAGCCGAGCCCACACGGTACTCACACTGTGGTTCTGTACAGCACGGCCCACTGCAGCGCTTCGGAACCAGTCCCGCTTCCACAGCCTGGACCAAAATATCACAGCAAACACATTATTTAGAAATTAACATTAAAATTCAAGATGGCGGCGCAGCACAGGGGAGAAGGAGAGAAAGGCGTAGCACCGCCATCCTGAAGAAAGTAGATCCCACCAACACGCAGCCGCTCTCCGGCGTGTGGACGGAAACACGAGAACCAGAGACAGAACCCACCACCCAGTCCGACCCAGGGAACCACCACGGGACATAACACGTGTTCGCACCGTTAGTGACACGATGTCGGAGATCGTTATTGAGTTTGTGGCTGTGACAGTCGGATGTACACAAAAGTAGTTCTGCATAAACAAACCTCTTTACGCTTCCTACGGATCCAACGGAGGGATACTGATTGTGATTCTGCCTGTGGCCCTGACCCTGTGGAGAGAACATCAGTAGAGCAAGGTAGAACCTCATCAAACCCAATTAGAACCAGATAGAACCTCATCAAAACAAGGTCAAACCTCATTAGAACCAGATAGAACCTCATTAAATCAAGGTAGAACCTAATCAAACCCAATTAGAACCAGATAGAACCCCGTCAAACCAAGGTAGAACCTCATCAAACCCAATTAGAACCAGAGAGAACCTCATCAAAACAAGGTCAAACCTCATTAGAACCAGATGGAACCTCATTAAATCAAGGTAGAACCTAATCAAACCCAATTAGAACCAGATAGAACCTCGTCAAACCAAGGTAGAACCTCATCAAACCCAATTAGAACCAGAGAGAACCTCATCAAAACAAGGTCAAACCTCATTAGAACCAGATGGAACCTCATTAAATCAAGGTAGAACCTCATCAAACCCAATTAGAACCAGATAGAACCTCATTAAAACAAGGTCAAACCTCATTAGAACCAGATAGAACCTCATTAAATCAAGGTATAACCTCATCAAACCTAATAAGAACCAGATAGAACCTCATCAAAACAAGGTAGAACATCATTGAATCAAGGTAGAACCTCATCAAACCCAATTAGAACCAGGTAGAGCCTCATCAAAACAAGGTAGAACCTCATTGAATCAAGGTAGACCTCATTAAACCCCATTATAAGCAGTTAGAAGCTCATCAAAACAAGGTAGAACCTCATCAGACCCCATTAGAACCAGATATAACCTCATTAAATCAAGGTAGAACCTCATCAGACCCCATTAGAACCAGATATAACCTCATCAAAACAAGGCAAATCTCATTAGAACCAGTTAGAACCTCATCAAAACAAGGTAGAACCTCATCAAACCCCATTAGAACCAGATATAATATCATTAAAACAAGGTAGAACCTCATTAAACCTCATTAGAACCACATATAATATCATTAAAACAAAGTAGAACCTCAGTAGAACCATGATTGAACCTCAGTAGAACAAGGTAGAACCTCACTAAGCTTCATTAGAATCAGAAAGAACCTCATTCAAACAAGGTAGAACCTCATCAAACCCAATTAGAACCAGTTAGAAGCTCATCAAAACAAGGTAGAACCTCATCAGACCCCATTAGAACCAGATATAATATCGTTATAACAAGGTAGAACCTCATCCAACCGTGACAGTTGGATGAAAAAAAAGGTGGGATTCTGCCTGTGGCCCTGACCCTGTCAGGAACCTCAGTAGAACAAGGAAGAACTTCATCAAACTTCAGTAGAACAAGGTACAACCCCATTTAACCTCATTAGAACCAGATATAACCTCATTAAACCTCATTAAAATCCATTAGAACCAGACAGAACCTCATTAATACAAGGTAAAACTTTGGTAACACGAGGTAGAACCTTGTTAGAACAATATAGAACCTCATTACAACAATATACAACCTCAGTAGAACCATAGAAGAACACGATAGAACCTCATTAAAAAAGATAAAACCTCATTAGAACATTATGCACACTACTCCGCTCCTCAGCTCCCTTCACTGGTTACCAGTGGCTGCCTGCAGCCGGTTCAGAACCTCAGTACTTGGTACCGTGTTGTGAACGGATCGGGTCCAGTCCACATCCAGGACCTGGTCAAACCTCACACCCCAGCTCGTTCACTGCGCTCTGCCTCGGCCAATCGGCTGCTCCCTCACTGCTAAACACTCATCACTATCACGACTGTTTCCTGTCCTGGCTCCTGATTGGTGGAACCAGCTCCACATCGACAGCCGGACACCAGAAGGATTACACATCTTCCGCCGCAAACTAAAAACTCACCTCTTGAGACTTTACCTTGAATGAAAAATTTAAAATAAAAAATGCTAACAATTTTTGAAAGTAACACTTTAGTAGCACTTAAATGTCACTTACTTATAGCACTTTGTAGTTTTGCTTTATTTTTGAGGAAATTGTACTTTCTTGATTCTAGTTGTTCTGGGTCTGTACCCTCGGGGTTGATGCACTTATTTTAAGTCGCTTTGGATTGAAGCGTCAGCTAAATTAAATGTAAAGTAATAAAACCTCATTATAACAAGATAGAGCCTCATTAAAACAAGAGAGAACATCAGCAGAACATGGTAGAGCCAGAGAATAATATCAACCTCATCTGAACAGTTAGAACTTCATCAAACCTCATCAAAGTAACACAGAACTAAAATATGCAAAGTATATGATAGACTGTAGCGTGTGTGTAGAGGCGTGTACATGTATGAACATGTGTGTCCTCTGTCCTCGTTGACTGGTGGATCTTCCACCTCTGTGCTACACACACATGTAACTGCTGGTGACTGAACTTCACCTGGAATCTGCACTGCTTCGTCCTTTTGAAAGTTAAGATGGAGAAATCACAGTGTTTCATAGATAAAGTGAATTTGAGCTTCTCTCAGCGTCCAATGAAAACGCTCAGACAAACTCATCACATGTTCTACACTCTATTTACAGAAGTTATTTGTGTGTTGGTATAAAAACTATGTATTGTCGTCAGTTGTATAAACTGAGTGGAAGTGTGTATGATTTATTGTCATCTAGTGGTGAGGTGGCAGATTTTAATGTCTGCTGAGGAATCCTGCACAGGGAAATGAACACAAGCAATATATATGGTATAGATATGTTATAGCGATATATGTTATAGATAATCATGCCATGTTTACTAAATTTTTTGTTTTGATTAACACGCACTGTCTCTTATACACTTTAACTTCCTGCTGCAAATTACGAACCAACAGTACTTTGCACATCCCTCCCCTGGTGCTTATAGTAATTTTTTTATATCTAATTTGTGTTTCCCATTTTTATATTTTTTATATTTGAACTTGCACAAATACACTATATACAATTCCTTGTATGTGTAAAGCTGTTTGGAAATAAGACCCGATTCTGATTCAGACATCAACAAAAGATAAGGGTAATTTGATCTATTTATTTAAAAAAATGTTTTTAATTCAGCTACCAGTGTACCCTATCAATTAAAATGTCAATGTAATGGGGCTCACTTTTTAACAACATCATTACACTAATTGTTTATTTTTAAGTTCCTAATTTCATCCCTTTTGTCTTTGGTGTCAACTGACATATCAACACACTTACATAAGCTCTTGTGTCGAGAGCAATATGTATTTACTACTTTTGACATTATTTATTTACTACTTTTTGTGTATGGAATCGAAAAACGAGCTGAGGAGACAAGAAGCCACAGAGTGGAATGTGGGAGCGTGTGGAGCCGGCGGCAGGGAGGCGTCCTGACTCCTGCCCAGCCCGGAGAGCCTCCCAGCTGAAGACTCTGCCGCTCGGACCCTGCCCCGGTGGAGGAGCATGTGAATTGATTTAACAACACACTAACTCCTCCTCAGCTCCTGATGACCAACAACAACCAAACACTGTTTCACATTGATCTGCTCTGACATGGTGGGAATTTGTTTTTTCATCTGCAGAACGAGTGCAGTGTAGTGACTGTTGTATCTGAGGAGGGAACTGTGTTGTTATGGAGTGATGCCCAGAACCAGCTCAGAGGAACCTGAACTCAGTGGGCGTAGAGATCCGTCTTCACGGAGAGTGGGCTGCATCGCCCTGCTGCTTGTGAAGATTAAGATTAAGATGCATTTATTCGTCCCAAACACATGCACAGACATGCAAAGGCACACTCATGCAGGTAGGGAAATTTAATCTCTGCTTTTGACCCATCTGGTGCAGGACACACAGAGCAGTGAGCAACCATGTACGGCGCTCGGGGAGCAGATGTTGGAGGAGAAAGGTGCCTTGCTCGTGAGCACTAGACAGGGTAGGGAGACTCTTGGATTTTTGGACAGATCAATCCAGGTTCATCTTTTGTGTCTCTCCGTGGAGTCGAACCAGAGACCTTCTCTGCCCATAGTCCAAGTTTCTGCCACTAGACCACCGCCTCCACGCCGCTGCCATGGAATCCACCTAAACACCTTTTCTCCCACAGACCCTGGACCTGCTCTGTTTGGGATGAAGGTGTGAGATGAAGGTCTGACCGCTCGGGGAATTCATCTTCATCCAGAACCTGATCCCACTGACCGGAGGGTTTCCCAGTTGGTCGTTGCACTGGGCAGATATTTGATCTCTGCTCATATTAAATACACTAAGGTGCCACTGTAATGTCATCATCAGTAATAACTTAATATCTCGATATCTGAATGTATAAAATAGTTCTTCACAATATAAATGTGCATAATACTATCAAATCATTTGAAAAGACCAGAACCAACAATGAGTCAGTAAACATATAAAAATGAACACACACACAGACATATATATATTTATTTATATAGAGGAAGCAGACTGATCGTGTGGACACATCTTTTAATTTTTATGTGATTAAATATAGGTTTAGTGTTTATTTACAGTTCATGGTTCTTGTGGCTTCTTCTTTGACTGAGATAAACATTAATTGACGGAAAAATTTGAAATGAATGTGAAGTTTTTATCGTCTTTAATCACATTTGTTGATTATATCAATGAATCTTAAATGAAAATATATATATTAATTTTTAATGTATTTTTTTGAACGTTTAACACGTGACAGTGACGCGTCCGGCTACGTCAGAGTTCAAAGTGGACGTGACGTCAGAGCGGGGCTCGTGGTTGGAAGCTTCGCGGGAAAACCTCTCAAAACAAATCGGTTCCGATGGTCGCGTGCTGAACTTCAGCCTCCGGTACCGTGAGATCAGCGGTGTGACGTCACTGTCGGTAACGAACCAGTCCGAGGAACCATTAGCTCTTCTGTTAGCTCCGGGCTAACGCTAATCCGCTAGCTTAGCACTGATCTGCTCCGGTCAGTGGAGCGGGGAACTCACGGTGACCAGTCCGGGATAAAGAGTTGGTGACCGGGGAGAGTGATGGCGGAGAGACCGGAAGACCTGAACCTTCCGAACGCGGTGATCACCCGCATCATCAAGGAGGCTGTGAGTCTGTGTGTGTGTGTGTGTGTGTGTGTGTGTGTGTGTGTGTATCTGTGTGTCTGTGTCTGTGTGTGTGTGTGTGTGTGTGTGTGTGTGTCTCTGTGTGTGTTTGTGAGTACATTTACTCAATTACACATTTGTTGAGTATTACCATTTCCTGATTTATTGAACTTTAACACACTAAAGTGTGAATATTGAACGTGTTATTGATCTGAACGTTTTAGTTACTAAGTGAACTTAGTTAGTTTTAGTTTTTAAATCATTGATATGATAACTAATATTTAAACATATATCAAACAGCTTATGTGTCTGAAATGGTACTGACGTGTATTTTTAGCCCAACAAGACAAACCTGCTTCTCTTATGATTTATATGAATGTTGATATTTTCAATACGTATAGATCTATAATAGACACATGGAAGCTGTGGAAAACATTGAAATTCAGGCAAATACAATGAAAATGAGTTTTTTGGAGCTTCTGACTCTGGAGAATCAGAAGTTATTAAAGAACAATAAGTAATTCTCATATAGAAGCTTTTACATCCACTAACCAGATCACTAACTCTTTTAGAGCTGATTTAACATAACGCTTGTGAAGTTTATACTTCAGCTGGGATTTAACCTTTTCAACACATGTGTGTGTTTGTGTGTCTGTGATGAATCCTTCTGTCGCTCGTCTGTGTTCTGATTCAAATGGTTGAGATAACTCCTCCTCCTCCTCCTCCTCCTCCTCCTCAGCTCCCAGACGGAGTGAACGTGTCCAAAGAAGCGAGACGAGCCATCTCCCAAGCTGCCAGTGTGTTTGTGTTGTACGCCACCTCCTGGTAAGAGCCCAGTGCAGCACACAATCACACACTGTCCAGTAGTGATTCAAGTGGTGTCCTGAGTCCATGTTCCTCACACCGGGAGGACCTCAGGCCCCGCCCACACCTCTACATCATGTGACTCAGACGGCTGCTCTGTGTGGTCGATTCAAACTGAAACCTCAGATCCTGAGGACCCACACTGTTACACACATAGTTTGAGGGAGATTGAACAATGAACACTGAAGTTACAGCCGTTCCTTGTGTCATGGCGACTTGTTGAAATCTGACTCCACACCTCTAACAGGTCATTGGACGAACACGCACAGTGTCCTTATGCCGACGTCATCAATGTCTCGAGACCCTTCGGACAAAGTTTGACACAGTTGTGGTCAATGGACGAAGACAAATTAAGCAAAGTGTAAGAAGTGCAAAAAAACAATTAATTTTCTGTCACTACCAGGGGGCGCTGTGGTTGTGAGTTCTGTGTAGATGTCTTCTGACCGGGACTCTTGTCCTACATGTCCAGTTTGGAGTAGATTGGACCTTGAATGTCCGAGACACTTCCACCTTGTGTTTGGATGGAGACTCAAAATGGACGCCACGGTCACACCGTGAGACGAGAACTTAATAATAAGATGTTTTAATCTCCATCTTGTTGAGAGGACACACGTTGATCTGATGAAAGCTCTACGAGGACTTTGTTAAAATACACAACATGTACAAGGGACAAAATGGCCACCGAATCCAAAACGGCCGACTTCCTGTTGCGTTAATCAAATTGGTGCAAGGGACTTTTTTGTGTGGTCATGATGCACGTGTGTACTGGATTTTGTGAAGATCGGTTATAGCTGTCAAAAATTAGATGGATTGATCTGAATATTGTAATGAAGAGCAATGAGGCCAAATGTTCATGTAGCCTGAGGACTCGTGAACTCCAGGTTGTCTCTTTATGGCTTTTCTCAACTGCCACCATATTAAGTTTTAATAAACACCAGTGGAAGTGGTCTGCACGGTTCTATAGATCTGTTTTGCTTCTGTTTGTCTCGTTCCAGTGCAAATAACTTTGCGATGAAAGCCAAAAGAAAAACTCTGAATGCAGGAGACGTGTTGTCAGCGATGGAGGAGATGGAGTTCGAACGCTTCCTGGAGCCGCTCAAAGAATCTCTGGAGGGTTCGTACAATGTGATCTTTATAGTTATGATTATATATGAATGTTGGGGTTTTTCAGGCCGTTGTGTTTGTCTCACACAAATTTATGAATTCAAGAGGTTGATTCAGACCGATTCACTGATCTATGGTCCAGGATCAGATCCACCATCAGGATCAGGTCCAGGATCAGGATGTGGTCACAGCAGCAATTCTGGATAATCACCTTTTATATGATATAATGAAGTACATGTCTTTAATTAGATGTATTAATCCATAACATCCAGTTAATGGTGAGTTTGTCTCAACAGTGTATAAGAAGGGCCAGAAAGGAAAGAAGGAGGTGACAGAGCAGAAGCGCAAAGATAAAGAGAAGAAGACCGACTCCGAGAACGACAAGAGCCGGGAGGAGGAAGAGGAGGAGGAGGAGGAGGAGGAGGAGCGGATGGATGAGGAGCCCCAAGCTGAGAATGAAGGGGAGGAGGAGGAGGTGGAGAACTGAGGAGGTTTCACCAGAGCTCTGCTGACATGAACCATGAAATACACTCCCTCCTCTGACGTGACCCCCCCGACGTGACGCGACCATCATCCAATCACAGGGAAGCAGTGACATCAGGTTTCAGAGGAGGAGGAGTTACAGACGTCCAGCTTCTGTCTTCCACACACACACACACACCCACACAAACACGCACACACACCTCGTTCCATTTTGTGTTTAATCTTTTTGTGGTAACATTTAGATATTTGCGCTGTAT
Organism: Pleuronectes platessa; assembly: GCF_947347685.1. Lineage (NCBI taxonomy): Eukaryota > Metazoa > Chordata > Actinopteri > Pleuronectiformes > Pleuronectidae > Pleuronectes > Pleuronectes platessa. The sequence continues at coordinate 33,225,694 of NC_070626.1, forward strand.
GATTTCTTCTGTAACACAATTTCTGGACCGGCCTGGCTGAACCCCTGTAGGTGTTCATGGAACTATTCTGAATATGAGTGTTCATGTTGTTGTGTACATGTTGTGTACCAGCAGCCATTAAACAGGAAGTCGTCCCCTCCTCCGGCCTCATGTTTGTGTGAGAGTAAACCAGACCAAAAGTAACACAACTGTGTCACTGATGACAACATCTGCAGTTCTTCTTCTCTTGTTATCGTGGAGCTGCACAAATGACGACCGGGTCGAACTCCATCCAGAACGTGTCATTGGACCAACACACTCAACTCAACCAAGCTCATCAAGGTCCGATCTTTAAATATGTAGAAGAACAATTATTTTTTCTGAACATTTTTGGAAAAAGTCAGACGAGCCTGATCTCACATCGTTAAAGATGTTTCTAAAAACCCGGATCTGCTCGGTTTATCAGACCCGAGACAGAAGTTCATCTTCCTGCCGACGTCCCGTCCCTCAAGTTTCCATAAATCCATTTCCTAGAGGACGTCTGAAATGTTGGAGCAACTTTTAAACATCCTGTGACGCATCAACCTCCACAAGTTATAATAGTAATTTAAATTAATGAATCTGAACTAGACCTTAAACTGGAAAAAGTCAGATCTGTAACTCATATGATTTAATAAATAAGTGTCCTGACATTTGAGCGTTACAAATATAAATCACTCAGTTTTTCACATCCTCTGATATTAAATCTGAGAACATGTTTGTTGTTGGACCGTCTCCGATCCAGTAGCTGTGCATTTAGGTTTTGTATTTCTAGCTTTTTGAAACATTTGTACTTACTCAGATTTCAATAAATATTTTGTATGAAACTGAAGTGCAGCTTCATTCATGACTCCAGATGTATAAAAACTTTACCTTCTATCAGGTTGATTCATGGAGAAGAAACTTCTACATCCATTATACTGCCGACAGGTTTCTTAGCTTCAGTTTAAAATCAAAATATACAGTCACATTTCAAATGAATGTAGTTATATTTAATATCATTTTAATGAACAGCTGGTAAATAATCAATATCTTTATTAATCTGTAAAAACTGTTTATGTAAAAATACTTTTACATCACATCAGTATAAAGCTCGTGGTTTCCCTAGCAACTCAGTGTCTGGACCAATCAGAGGTGGATCTCTACCCCCCCACACCTTCATCCTTTAGTTCAGGGGGAGTTCAGGAGGGAGGAGCAGTGTGTGTTACAGTGTCTGTAGGAGGAGGAGGAAGGTGTCTCCAGGAGATGCCGACTCCTCTGGATGTTTGACCTCGACTCACGTCAGGACACATTTATTAGAACATGACAGGAAGTAGAGTCAGTCACATGATCACTGTCAGGATTTTATAATTATAGTTTTAAATGTGTGTGTCTGTGCGTTACATTGTGTGTCCTGGTGGCTGTGGGAACATACACCCTCATCAATGCTGCTAACTTTAATCTTGATGTTTTCCTGCAGGGGACATCTGTCCGTCCTCAGAGACAGACCCTCACGTGTCTGAGGTTTCTATGTATTTGTACCTGTTAAAGGGTTCTTAGTAGTTTGTCCTGTTTCTTGTTGAGGGTTAAGTACAGAGGATGTCTCACAATGTTAAAGCCCTATGAGACAAATTGTGAATATGGGCTATACAAATAAAATTTGATACACTTGTTCTATAATTTAATAAATGCAAAACTATAGTTTTATATATATCTTGTGTAACTTTATAAGCTTTGTTATCAATATGTTTTGCGGCTGCAGACATTTTATTTGGGGGATGCATCTTCACTTTAAAATATATCCTCTTCCAAGAGAGTCCATCCACCATGATCTCTACAAACCCTGTTGTGTAGATAAGTTTATAAATGTTGAGGTTGTTGCACAGAGGAAACAAAAACAAGATGCTCAATTTTTATCAACTTTTTATTTGCCTCAGTTTACTCTGTGGGACACTCCACTTTGCCGCTGTTGATGTCATCGATGACATCATGTGGAGGGCGACCATCGATGGTGCAGCCGACAGACTGAGAGGTGCCCAGGATCTCCTTGATGGTTCCTGAAGAGGGAAGATCAAGTCAGTGAAGATCCGGCTGCTACATGTGAAGTCGTAACATTGACAAAACAGGTGAAAACTTAAATGACTAGAATAGAAATGTTCCAGTCTTTTCGGCACAGAGCGACCCATTAGTGGGAGCAGCTCCGTTTCCTAAAGCTGGGTCTATCTGAGCCTCCACTGGATTATACTCAGCCACTGGGCAGACTGGCATAGTGGCGGGAGGCTGAACTGGGCGTCAGGACAGAGTGGGACTCTTACCGGAGAGCTCCCTGGCGATGGAGCGGTGCCTCATGAGGCGAGCGATGCCCACGATCTCATCGAAGGTCACGCTGCCACTGTGCTTGACTGGAAGAGAAGAGATGATGTTAATCTCCCAGTTCAAATGGGTAATGTATATGGAGCTTTCCTAGACTTGATGGCCACTTAAAGTGCTTTTCACAAATACAGTGCATCTACATATTATATTGGACATTATGATGGTCACTTACTGTTCTTGACCTTCTTCCTGTCACGAGGCGGCTCCTTCAGAGCCTTGATGATCAGAGCGGACGCAGAGGGAACCACCTCGATCTGAACACAGGGACGAGTCAATCCACCAGTCACACCAGTACATCGGGTTCAACAGTGAAATGTACCATCTTCATTATGTATCTATACAAAGATTCTCCATCTTCCTTCATAAAAATTATATGAATGAGTCAGTCTTTAAGATTTTACAAACAAAGAAGCCTTTTTGGATAATTCTGTTTTATATCATGTTGTGTTAGATTCTTTGAGTGGTGTGAGGTCTGCATGTGGATGGGGGGGGTACGTACGGCTGCGTTTCTGTTCTGGATCGTCAGCTTCACGGTGATCCTCAGGCCCTTCCAGTCACCGGTGGCCTTGGCGATGTCATCACCAACCTTCTTGGGAGACTGGAGAGAAAAGAGGACGTGAGCTCATCTGCTGCGGGGACATGGAGACACTTTGAATAGGTTAGTTTAAACTAAAGAGGTAGTGATGGTTTGTCTCAGTCTTTTCGGCACAGAGCAACCCATGAGTGTGAACGGCCCCGTTTCCTAAAGCTGGGTCAATCTGAGCCTCCACTGGATTATACTCAGCCACTGGGCAGACTGGCATAGTGGCGGGAGGCTGGTGGAACACACTAAATACTGTTAAGTACTCACCAGACCCAGAGGTCCGATCTTAGGGGCGAGAGCTGAGGTGGCACCAACTTCTCCTCCTGTGCATCTCATGAACACTGTGGGACAGAGAACCTTCAGTCAGTCCTCATGAGTCAGTGACGCGTGAAGAAGCGACGCCATTGACTGCAACTGTATGACTCGTTAAACCCTGATATGAAGTGATGGAGATTTATAATAAATAAAACCACAGGTCAAATTACAGCTCATTGTTTTAACACGGACCCGCAGCGACGAGCTTCATCAAGTCTATCGATACATAAACACATTTATTTGACCTCTATTAATCATGAAAACTCCAGATGAAGCCTAAATTAATTTAATGTTCATTAATACTTTACCACAAATTAAAAAACCATCATGTGCATAAACGTGACCTTATTAAACGTCAGGTTTCAGGTTGCTCTAAAACACGAGGCTACAATAATCATCACATGCTTTTAGCTCTGATTCAGAGTCAGTTCATCTGTGCTAATGGTAGCCTAGCTTTAGCATGTTAGCAGCTAGCAGGTTAGGCCCACGTGTTCCCTGCTGCAGTCAAAGTGAAGCAGAACACGTAAATACTAAATGAGAGTATTTCTATACATTTGCAGTATTTCTATACACTTGCAGTATTTCTATACACTTGCAGTATTTCTATACACTTGCGGTGTGGATCCAGCCTCCGGCTCGTGTCCTCTCTTTACCGTGTCTCTGCGTCGCTCAGAGACCGGCTCCATGTTGTCTCCGCACAGAGCAACGTACCGATCTTAATCTCGTTGGGGTCGAACTTGGGAGGCATGATGTCGCTGCTGTGAAGCCGGAGCTCGGTTCTGCTACTCGGTGTTGGTGTCGGATGAACCCGGGTTCGGGACGACCGAGAAGATGCACCTTCACCGGAGGGGGACGAGGGAGAGAGAGAGATGGAGGCCGGAAGCTGCTATATATACCCGACAAGAACCGCGAGACTTCCACAAGACCGCGAGACTTCAACAGCACCGCGAGACTTCCACAGGACCGCGAGACTTCCACAGGGCCGCGAGACTTCAACAGCACCGCGAGACTTCCACAGGGCCGCGATACTTCCACAGGGCCGCGAGACTTCAACAGCACCGCGAGACTTCCACAGGGCCGCGATACTTCAACAGCACCGCGAGACTTCCACAGGGCCGCGATACTTCCACAGACCGCGAGACTTCCACAGACCGCGAGACTTCCACAGGGCCGCGAGACTTCCACTTCCGCCCTCAGTTCTCACTGTGAAGACCATAGATATGGTGAAGACTACAAATAAAAATCCGTTTATTTAAATGACATGAAAATTAAAATATCACTTTATCAAATATAAACAAATATGATATGATATATTTTTGAAGTGCTGAGGGTTCGGTCAGTGGACAGTGGTTCTGTGAACTGGGCTGACTGGAGGAACGTGTTCTGCTGGACTGCAAGAGTAATATGTGAGTATTACAGTGTGTGTGTGTGGTGGTGGGGGGGGGGGGGGGGGCTGCAGTTTTCCTGTGTGATTCCTGCAGGACGTTTTGACTCATGAGCTGCTCGACAGGAATAGCAACGCAACACAAGAGGGAGTCAGTGGGTGAGAAGCAGAGATCATCACTTAATATGCATCATGAAAATCTGACCGTCCAAAATTCACAACTCATATTATTAACGGATACGGCTTGTGTGTATTTTCACAGACCCCTCAGGATTTATTGGAAATCTCACATTTGAATTATTTTATATAAAATATTATACTAATAATTACAATCATTATCTTTTTGATGATACAGGAAAATATGTTTAGGTTTAAATTCACTTTTTTGTGAAAATAAACATAGAAATCATATTACACACACACACACACACACACACACACACACACACACTCAGCTTTTGTTTTCCTTTTACATGCAATATGAATATACATGCACAGATAAATCCATCTTACTCTGTGTTGTCTGGCTGGATGTCTCTAGTTCGTTTAAAGTTGAAAATAAATGAAAAAAGAAACCTTCTCGATATTGTATTGGACCAATGAATGAAATGATTGACTAACACCATTTATTGTGGCTCAATAAATTTCAAGCTGTGGTAATGACTGACAGCAACAGACCTGTTGTCACTGGGACTGGGACAGGACCACTGTGTTGACTGGTTTGTGACGTCTTCAGGACGCTGGAGTCAAGTGTCTCCAGCATGAGACACAAAGGATCCAGTTGCATTCCTGCAGAGGAGACGACAGCGAGACAAGCAAACACCCTTCTCCCAGTCTTTTACTCTGTGTGTGCGTGTGTGTGTGTGTGTGTGTGTGTGTGTGTGTGTGTGGGCGCTGTATTACTCATGCTGTGGAGGCCTGAATCTGTTGTATTACAGACACTGATCCAGCTTCTTAAATCATTAAATCTTTTAGCTTTGAGTTCAAACGTTTGTTCTCGTCTCGACATTCTTCACTTTTCTGACACACATGAAATAAAAATGAATGTGTGTGAAACTCATTTTTAGACTTAAAACTTGGTTTTAGGGTTGTGGGTTAATAAGTGACCTCATGGAGCTAGAAGTGCGTGTGTGTGTGTGTGTGTGTGTGTGTCTGTCACTGATAGTGCAGGCGAACACAGAGTGGAGTGTGATGTTATTTCTGAATAAACAAACTGTGAGTCTGAGGCTCAACCAACGAGCCAATGTTAACAGCGCACACACACACACAAACACACACACACACACACAAACACACACAGACACACACACACACAAAGCTGGACAGCTCATTTGTTAAAGGGGGATGATTCGATTTCTACACAGCTCTTCCTCCTCTTCTCCTCTTCTTGGTCCCATGTCTCTGCTTTAGGAGTTCCTCTATCGATCGCTGTGGACCGGTCTCCAGTCGAGGGACTCAGGCTGGAGGACATCTTGTCTCTTATAATGGATTCAAAGAGCAGAAGAAATTGTCCTTGTGTTCCTGCTCTTCAAGCGTTTCAATCCATCAGCTCATCAGTGTTTCCAAAAGCTGATTGTCTCCTTCGGCTCTGATTGTGTGTGAGGGAAGAATCCATGAGACCACTTTAACCTTCTCAATCCAAGAGGACCATTAGCTTAGCTTAGCATAAAGACTGGAAGCAGGGGAAACAGCTGACCAGGCTGAAGGTCTGCCTGTCTGCGTGGACAGTAACAACTTTCTGTACATAGCATGAACTAGCATGTAGCAAATAGCAGCGCACACAGCTACACAACGCAGCCGCGGAGCATCACCACGTCAGAGAAACAACAACAAACACAACAACCATGCACTTTGCTCAACTCTGTTTAAACTGTGCTTCAAAAAGAAACTTGGTTTTGAGGACGTCACAGACTTTGACTCCAGGAGCTCGTCGTCTCATCTGTTCTCACTCAATCGTTTTAACAACAAAGCTCATTAAATGTTTTTTAATATGTCACTCACAAAATATTTGAGTTGTAGTTTTATTATAATCACTCACATTTCTTCACATTTTAATGTTTATACAAACCTCTCTCACCGAACTTCACCGACCAGCCTTGTCCTCCTGCACCACAGACGGTCTGTGGATGTCCCTTCTGACCTTTGTAACATGACTTATTGATTTATACAAAATATTGCCTCTGAACATAATCCACAAAGTTTGATACTCATTTTATTTTAATTGCATTTTTAATTAACATATGTAGATCTGTAAATATGCCTCTGTGTCATATCAGTCCTAACCACTTGGAGGTGAACAAAGCTACTGAATACTTATAATATTGTGTCCTGTGGATATTACTGTGAAAAACATGAATACAAACGATGATACAGATTCTCACCAGATGCACAAATAGAAAACAAGTCTCTGTGAACCCACACGGTGAGAAGATGTGTCTTTGTGTAATTGGGTGAACGAGCAGCTTCTGTTCACAGTCGATGAACTCGCTGTCGATCTGTCAGGCAGCTTGTGTGTGTGTGTGTGGGGGGGGGGGCTCAGAGGGCAGCTCATCAATAACTGTAAATGGACACCTGACCTGTATAATCTGATTCCTTTCTGAGGGCTTCCTCCAGCGACTTCCTGTCGGGCTCCTTCCATCAGGAGAACCAGGAGCAGCACAAACAGGCTGAATGTGTAATGAGGCTCACGTCAGCGTTCCATGTTAATGAAGCTGCTCGTCAGACACGGGTCAGGCCCGGATTAGAAGCAGGAGTTAATTAACGAGGCTTTGAGAGGAATGTTTGTGCTGAGTCGAGGGCGAGTTATCAGTTGCCCTGCTGCACAGGTCCCCTGGTGATTTGGCACAAATTGAGAGAGCGCCGCTATTCCCCAGGAGTTTGGTTTAATTTCTTCAGTCGGAGAGTTTCCGCTGAACCGTGTTAACCTCCAGCACCACCAGGAAATGAAGTTGCCAAAGAGGCTTAAGGTTTCCAAACACAATGAAGGGCAGATTGTAGTCTTCATCCTCCGGCTGCAGTCGGAGAGGAGAGAGAGAGAGATGTGTTTCTGACATGTAAAGAAGCTGCTCTGTGCAGCTCAGGGGAGATGGAGCTCCAATAACAACATGTTTTATCACAGGAAAACCTCTGTGGACATCACGGAAAAATACTCATGCTGCAGGAGGTAAAGTGAGGAGAAGTTCAAAAGTAACAGCAGAACCATTTTGTATTCATCAGCTAACGTCATGTTAGGATCACTGAATATCACAAAATGATTTCACCCAGCAGCAGGTGAGTAGAAGGACCTGAGGAGCCTGCTCACACACACATGGTGACACAGATTGAAACCTTCTGGTCTCCAAAGAGACGAAGCTCGTGTCACGGCCAAGTGGACGTCTTCATCTTCTACATGTCCGGCTCCTCTTCTTCATCCTGAGATGTTTGTGTTCTTCCAGTTTCACGTCACGTGTTAGAAACCTCATCAACACGTCCACTCGCTCACTGGGAAGCTTCCACACATTGTCCTGCTGGTTCCTCACATGGACTCTGACATGTTACACACATGTTACCAGGAGGCTGCAGGAGAAGATCCAGAACATGTCCAGAGACACTGACTCAGACATTAGTTCTCATAGACAGAACCTGCAGGACACATTAGCACATGAATCCCAGAATCAGAATCAGAATCAGAAAGTATTTATTGCCAACTAGGTTTACACTTACCAGGAATTTGCTCTGGTTATTGGTGCATACAATGAACATAGAACATCCTGAACATCCTTCTGAAGTCCACAACCATCTCCACTGTTTTCAGAGCGTTGAGCTCCAGGTTGTTCAGATCACACCAGGTCACCAGATGGTCAATCTCCCACCTGTAGGCGGACTCATCCCCATCAGAGAGGAGCCCAATGAGGGTGGTGTCACCCGCGACCTGAAGGAGTTTGACGGACAGGTGCCTGGAGGTGCAGCTGTTGGTATACAGGGAGAAGAGAAGAGGGGAAAGAACACAGCCTTGAGGGGAACCGGTGCTGATGGATCTGAGTTCAGAGACATGCTGACCCAGCCTCACGCGTTGCCTCCTGTCAGACAGGAAGTCAGTGATCCACCTGCAGGTGGAGTCAGGCCCACTCAGCTGGGAGAGCTTCTCCTGTAGCAGGTTCAGGATGATGGTGTTGAAGGCAGAGCTGAAGTCCACAAACAGGATCCTGGCGTAGGTTCCTGAGGAGTCCAGGTGCTGGAGGATGAAGTGGAGGGCCAGGTTGACTGCATGGTCTACAGACCTGTTGGCTCTGTAGGCAAACTGCAGGGGTCCAGGAGAGGGTCAGTGATGGCTTTGAGGTGACAAAGCACGAGAAGCTCAAATGCCTTCATCACCACAGAGGTCAGGGCGACGGGTCTGTAGTCGTTGAGTCCAGAGATCTTGGTTTTTTTGGGGACAGGGATGATGGTGGAGGTGTCTCTTTATTTTATTTAGCTGCCATCGTAGACTGTGTGTGTGATGAGCCGGGAGCAGGTAAATAATGGACGTGGACTTCTTCTGAGAACTCATGAGGTAGGCTTCTCTAACCTACTGTTCTGGCGCCCACTTGTTTTCAGTACCTGAGAACTATAAATCAAAAAGTGTCCGTCCGTCCCCAACAGACTCGGAGAAGCATACTTTAGCCTTTAGCCCTCTCCAGACAGAGGCAGAGTCATTGGCTGAGAACTGTTGTTGGAGTTTCTCAGAGTGAAGTCGTTTAGCTTCTCTCACCTCCTTGCTGAACCTGTATTTAGACTCTATAAACCTGACCCGCTCCTGAACGCCTCTTCCTTCTCCAACCTTAACTGTTTGAGTTGTGAACCAGGGTTTGTGATTGTTGTAAATCACCCTGATGCATGATGGACACAGCTGTTCTCACAGAAGCTGATATAAGAAGTCCCAGCCTCTGTGTACTCATCCAGACTATCAGTAGTAGTCCTGAACACATCCCAGTCTGTACAGTCAGAGCACACCTGAAGACCCTCCACAGCCTCACTGGTCCACTGCTCTGAAGTCCTCACAACAGGTTTACAGAGTTTGAGTTTCTGCCTGAATGCAGGAATCAAATGGACCATGACGTGGTCCGAGCGTCCCAGTGCAGCCCGGGGGGGGCGGCGTGATAAGCACTGCTCACTGTGGTGTAACAATCGTGGACAATGGTTAGAGTCGTGACTGACTCTACTCAGTACATTTCCCAGCATGCACCTGCAGCCTGACAGCGTCCCAGCATGCCCTCCCTCCTCCTCCTGGCTGTTTGTGGATTATTGTGTAATCCCTGATATTCATCAGTCTGGGGTCAGAGGTCATCTTATTACAATTCCACAGCATCAGTCTCATCTGGGTGTGGGTTTACAGAGACAAACACAAACAGCCTTTATCTTACAGCTGGCGTCCACTTCACTCGGCGGGGACACACCTGAGAGGGACAGACGTGTCCAGAGAGCCCGTTGGGATGTGGACAGAATCAGCTGATCTCTGCAGAGTCGTTACATCCTGTCTCCGTCTGCCGCTGCTCACCTGGACCAGGGGACGTCCTGCTGAGTCGGACACGTGGGACAGACAAGCTCGGGACAGAGTCTGACTGAAACCAGACCAGACCAAAGTTCTGTTTTAGGTCTCGGACTCTCCAGAGAAGAGTGGATGTCAGTGATGAAGAGATAATAATGTTAATATAAACCAAATGAGA
>NC_070626.1:33238529-33258529 GCF_947347685.1 Pleuronectes platessa
TCCAGTTGTGTTGTTCCAGTTGCGTTGGTCCAGTTGTGTTGGTCCAGTTGTGTTGGTCCAGTTGTGTTGCTGCTGGATCAGTGCTCACACTGTGTAGAAACACCCTGAGGTCAGACATGGTGTGAGTCGGAAGCAGGTGTGAAGTGGTGAGACGAGGTGTCGGTGTGAAGGTGTCAGGATGTTCTGTGTGAACGAGAACACACAACAACAGGAGGCTACACAAAGTCAAACACAGGAGTGAATCTGTTCTGATGAATTCGTGGATGTGATTTATAAACAGTAAATAATCTTAAAGTCAATATCCCTGCTGTGGCAGATTTGTGAAGATATTTAATATCAGTGACATCACGTTGGTGTAAAGTCTCAAATTAAAAAGCACATCTCACAGAAAGAAACATTTTCTGTGAATTAATCAAATCTAGCATCAGAATTTTAAAAGACAAGAATTTAGAAAGCTACGGTTTTTTGTTGACCTTTTTGAGATTGCCACCTGGGGGCGCCAGAGTCCGACCCAGTGGGTTAGAGGGTTGGATGAAGCTGTTGAGTTTAGACAGATAGAGTCAGGTGTCGTCTGCATCACAATGTGAGTCAATGGAAACCAGTGCCTACCAGCACCGAGCCTTGTGGAACTCCGCCTGAGGGAACTGGTTTATATAGATTTCTGAGGACTTGATCTCATGAGACTGGTTTTATCTTTCCATCACAGCTGATTGGCCTCCTTGAAGCTCCTCCCTCAGAACCTCCTGGTCACACGTCCTCCAACCAGCATGCCCATCATCAGCAACGCCAACCACGACTTCAGCACCTACTCCGTCAGCAGCGACGACAGCAGCCTCGACCGCTTCTTCACCGAGATCCCGGAGACCGAGACCATCAAGGGCGCCTACTTCCAGCGAGCCCAGCAGCTCCGTGCGCCCGGGTCCTGGTCCGCGGTGGACCCCACTCTGCAGGTCCTCATCAATGTCGGGGGCAACCGCTATGCCTTCCCCTGGAGCACCCTGGAGCAGTTTCCCCAGAGTCGCCTGGGACGCCTCCGCTCCTGCACCACCCCCGAGGAGATCGCAGGACTCTGCGACGACTACGACGAGACGTGCCGGGAGTTCTTCTTCGACCGGAACCCGACGGCCTTCAGGGTCATCCTCAACTTCCTGGCAGCAGGAAAGCTGCGTCTCCTTCGGGACCTGTGTGCCGTGTCCCTGCACGACGAGCTGGCCTACTGGGGCGTGGACCCGGGTCACATGGAGCGATGCTGCCGCCGCCGCATGATCACCCGGGTGGAAGACGTGGCGGAGAGAGAGAGAAAGGAGGAGGAGTGGAGGCAGAAGAGGATGACGCTGAAGAAAAGCACCACAGAGGCTGAGAAGGGCCACGGCACCCTGATCGGGATCCTGAGGGAGGTGGTGGAGAACCCCCACTCGGGCCTGGCTGGGAAGATGTTCGCCTGCCTCTCGGTCCTCATGGTGCTGGTCACCGTCATCAGCCTCTGCATCAGCACCATGCCGGACCTCCGGGACGAGGAGACCAGGGTGAGTAGGACCAGGCACCGGGAGTCACATGCTCCTGATTTGATCACTTACGTCTTTTTCTATCTTATTATGTTTCACACAAGAGCCTCAAAACAGAAAGAAGCTTCCAGTCAAACCATGCACTGCAAACAAAGATGGCCGACACGTTTCCACTTCCTCCAGTCAAAGAGGAGCGAAGCCGATTGGCTGCAGCATCGTTTGGATTCTGAGCAGGAGAAACGCTGGAATGGAGATTTAGAGATTTAGACGTCTCCAGAAATCGAGAAACACGAGCACACAAGTTCTCAGTGAGAAACAAACAAAATCATAACTTTGTGTTGTTTCTAAACTTCTCTTCTCTCGTCAGTGTGATTAACGACACAAATAAAACTCACTTATTGTGATGAAAACCCATGTGACTGCAGCACACAGCTCCTCCAGTCGTCTGCTGGCGTTACAGACATGTGACCACACAGGGCTGGTGGGACATGTGAAGGTCAGAGCTTTAACTGACTGAATGATACTGATCTGTCTCCTTCTGAGTAATGATCCATAATCAGGTGAACTATAAACATATTGTTCTGTAGGGCGCCCTCTGCTGGTTTCTCCTCAGTTCACAGACGTTTGAGAAGCTTTAACAGTAAAAACACTAAATTGTTGAACTCTTTAAGAAGAAAGTTCACTTTATTCATATATAACGTTAAAAACACAACATGATCCAAAGTGTTTTACAAGATGGAGTCGTTACTTTCTTCACGAGGAGTTCACTCACGTCCGGGACTCGTGTTTCCTTCAGATGAACGATATCGATTTGAACGTCCAATGAAAGCTGCTCTGTCATCTCCTCTCTTCTTCTTCTGCTCACTCTCATCTTTTCTTTCTCTGAGATGGAAATTGATTTTTCCACTTTAATGACGGATTCTGATTCTCTGCAGAGCGACAGACTCTTTTCAACATTCACCACCTAACAAATACTGAAGTGGCAAAATCAATAGACTACCTGTGGTTTTAATTAAAACGTTTTTATTATAAGTTGTTTACAGATGCACACACACACACACACACAGACACACACACACACACACACACACACACACACACACACACACACACACACACACTGAGATAACTGGGTGGATGTGATGATAAATAAAACATATGCTGGTGACATTCATTACAATTTATGAGGCCTCGTGTCATTTTAAACGAAAATGTAATTGACTGAATTCATCTGTTGATTTGTTGTGTATCTACAGTGATTTAAATTGTTTTATTCTTTAGGGCACAGTTGTGATTCATATAATGAAAATAAAAGTAGAGAAATATTTCACTGTAAAAGAATATTCCAATGATTTAGTACAGTAGAGTTACAGAACTTTCTCTAAATGAGTAAACACATCTTTCTTCACTTACTGACTAAATGCTCTTGTTCTGCCTTTAGTGACGAAGAGAGATAAGTTTATTATAAACGATTTAACCGTCACTGTCCACAAACTAGTTCATCAACACGTCCACTAGAGGGCAGCGGAGAGTCCAGAGTTTCTGACCAACATGGCGACAGTGGACGGCGTGATGATGCTACATGTGAGATATGGTCTCAGACCTTCCTCCTGCTGAGCAGCTAACTGACGCCCCTCTTCTTCTTCTCCGTGTGGTTTGTGTGTCTGCAGGGCGAGTGTTCTCAGAAGTGTCGCAGCATGTTCGTGGTGGAGTCCATCTGCGTCGCCTGGTTCACGCTGGAGTTCTTCCTGCGATTTGTCAACGCCCAGAGCAAGCTGGCCTTCGCTCGCGGCCCCCTCAACATCATCGACGTCATCGCCATCCTCCCGTACTACGTGTCGCTGGTCATCGATGTCAGAGACGAGTCCCAGGACGAGGTCATCATGGGCGCGGGCAGAGGCTACCTGGACAAGCTGAGCCTGATCCTGCGGCTGCTGCGGGCGCTGAGGATCCTGTACGTGATGCGTCTGGCTCGCCACTCGCTGGGCCTGCAGACGCTGGGCCTGACCATGCAGCGCAGCCTGAGGGAGCTGGGCCTGCTGCTGCTGTTCGTCTGCGTGGCCGTGACTCTCTTCTCACCTCTGGTCCATCTGGCCGAGAGCGAGCTGGCGCCGTTTGCCGCCACGCACCCTCAACACCGGTTCAGCAGCATCCCAGCGTCGTACTGGTGGGCCATTATCTCCATGACCACGGTGGGCTACGGGGACATGGTGCCGCGCAGCATCCCCGGACAGGTGGTGGCACTGACCAGCATCCTGAGTGGCATCCTCATCATGGCGTTTCCCGCCACCTCCATCTTCCACACCTTCTCCCGCTCCTATCAGGAGCTGAAGCAGGAGTATGAGCGGCTGTGGAAGGAGGAGAGAGGCGAGGAGATCGCTGCCGAGTCCGAGAACAGCTGGTCCAAGGTGGACTCGTCCCCTGATGAGGTCACGTCTTTCTCCAAGGACGAGAAGGACGAGGACGAGAAGGACGAGAAGGACGAGAAGGACGGACCGATGTCCAGTGAGAGTCGTCAGTCCACACTTCCTTCAACAGCTTTCTAACTGAGCGGACGACTTGATCAGTTATACGTTAAAATGTGACAATCGAATCCAGTGGCCTGTTTGTTTTCAACAGGGTCACAATTTAACTTGTCTCTTCAGGTTCTTGTATCATTTGTTAGTTAAAGGTTCAGTGTGTAGGATGTGGTGGCATCTAGTGGTGAGGTAACAGATTGCAGCCAGGAGAAAACGATGGTTTGCACATAAAATGTTGTGTAGTCAGTGAAGCAGCAGCAGGTTGTCGGGTCCGACTCGTTCACACAGGAACATGTGGGAACATCCAGGCGAGGGGTGGAGCCTGTAGAGCAGCAGGGGCGGAGCCTGTAGAGCAGCAGGGGCGGAGCCTGTAGAGCAGCAGGAGGCGGGACATGACGTATAAACTCTGCTGTGGAAAGATCAGTGTTGTTGTTTACATCTCGTCCACACCGGCCCTCATCACCAGAAGATCTGGAACCTCCTCTTGTTTCCAAGTGGACGTCTTCATCTTCTACGTGTCCGGCTCCTCTTCTTCATCCTGAGATGTTTGTGTTCTTCCAGTTTCACGTCACGTGTTAGAAACCTCATCAACACGTCCACTCGCTCACTGGGAAGCTTCCACACATTGTCCTGCTGGTTGCTGATGCCAAAGAGCTCGATGCTCGATTCTTCTCATCACAGAAGAACAGTCGGGACAGGAGGACGGACAGGAGGACGGACAGGAGGACGGACAGGAGGACGGACAGGAGGACGGACAGGAGGACGGACAGGAGGACGGACAGGAGGACGGACAGGAGGAAGGACAGGAGGACGGACAGGAGGACGGACAGGAGGAAGGACAGGAGGACGGACAGGAGGACGGACAGGAGGACGGACAGGAGGACGGACAGGAGGACGGACAGGAGGAAGGACAGGAGGACGGACAGGAGGAAGGACAGGAGGAAGGACAGGAGGACGGACAGGAGGACGGACAGGAGGAAGGACAGGAGGAAGGACAGGAGGAAGGACAGGAGGACGGACAGGAGGAAGGACAGGAGGACGGACAGGAGGACGGACAGGAGGACGGACAGGAGGACGGACAGGAGGAAGGACAGGAGGACGGACAGGAGGAAGGACAGGAGGACGGACAGGAGGACGGACAGGAGGACGGACAGGAGGACGGACAGGAGGAAGGACAGGAGGACGGACAGGAGGACGGACAGGAGGAAGGACAGGAGGACGGACAGGAGGAAGGACAGGAGGACGGACAGGAGGAAGGACAGGAGGACGGACAGGAGGACGGACAGGAGGACGGACAGGAGGACGGACAGGAGGACGGACAGGAGGACGGCCTCATCACATGCTGCTCTGCTCTGGGACTAGAGAAGATTTAAAGATTTAGAACCATTTGAAAATATATTCAGTTGGTTGTTGATGAATCTGAGTGAGTCCCCTGACCTGAGGAAAGTCACTGATGTCTTTAATGTCCAGAATGATCTCATCGTCCACTCAGACGTCTCATGTCCTCTCCCTGTGCTCAACAGCTCAACAGGCATTTAAATAAAAGATTAAATCTTGAACTGCTCTGCTTCTGTTTCTGTCTCACACTCCAAGAAAAGACAGGACAGGACAGGACAAGTGTACAAGTGAGACTATTATAACATTTCTAAAATCACATTGTGAAGCAGAGAGAAAGACAAATGGTGCAGTGGACGTGTTCAGCTTGAAGTGAGCTGAAGTGGTTTGAATCCCAGATGGACGTGTTGAAGACACTCAGCCTGTGTCGCTGCCAGCGTCACTTTCACCCAAACTCCAAACAATGGAAACATTGAAACGTCTCCACCTCCTCGTCCTCCACCTCCTCCACCTCCTCCTCTTCTCCTCTGTGCTGCCTGCTGTCCTCACCGAGGAGACACTGGAATCATTCTCTTCTTAAGAGGTTCACAAAATCACATAATTAAGTTCAGAGATGGAAAAGGATGAAGATGTTGAGTCCTGTGGTCGAAGGAGCCATAATGACTTTCGATCAAATTATTAGGAACTAATCATTTTCAGTTTAATTTGTCTTGGCTGAGAAAAGTGCTCGTGAGCATCTGTTGGTTGAACTAATGTGCAAATAGAATCTTAAAGAATAGTGTCATTCATTTTCTTGTGATGTAGAAGGATTTTGAGCAATAGAATGGATTCTTATTAGATCCAATGTGCAGAGATGTTAGAAGCAGAAGCTGCAGTGGGGGAGTTGAAGTGTAAATATGAAACAGCCTCGTGTGGCTCGCTGTCTCAGCTCGGCTCCAAAGTAAACACAGCAGAACACAGAGTACCAAAATAAAACTTTATTCAGAAAGGAGCTCATGAATATTGAACATGTCAAACATCCTGCAGCAACAACTGAAGAACAAACAGCGTCTGCTACATGCACAACATGGGTCTCACAGCTCAACACGTTCACATTCAGTCCATTAAAGTTGATCTGTAATCATCAGTAATAATCAATAACAGACACGTTCATCGTATCACACAAGAACTGAAATACTTTTATGAGCCTTGTGAAAGTCTGACAGACGTTTCTGGGCCCAGGTCAAAGAGGGGTCGTAACAGAACATCTTATCCTTCTTTGTTGTGATTCTGTAAGAGACACAAAACTCAGTGTTAGAATCACAACAGGAAGCAGGAGGGGCAGTCCAGTACTGGACTTATATCATATAAATAGATATCATATAATATATATTTGATATCATAGAATTATATATGATATCATATATATAACAGACACATTCATAACATCTCAATATGCTTCATGTGTTAATAACAAACTAACATGCCTTTGTGTTCACAACAAAAGTTCCAACTGCCCCCTGGTGGCCAAAGTATAAAATAATACTACATGTGTATATATTTATGATTATGTTACTATAACATCAGATATTAAAAGGGTGGATTCTATTGTATAACTGAAGATAAACATGTCAATCAGTCAATCAATCGATCAATCAATCAAATTATATTTGTATAGCCCATATTCACACATCATAATTATTCTCATAGAGCTTTAACATGGTGAGACATCCTCTGTTGTAATGTCATATCTGCAGGTGGAGCAGTGACTGAACAGCGCTCCCCTGTGGACATTTAAATGTCTTTTTTATTAGTAAATGATAGATAAGTTTGTAATTTTAAATTCTATACTCTTTCTCGCTCAGGTTCCATCTGTCTGTCACATTCACAGCAAAGTTCATTCATGTTCCCAGGTCCTGTTAAATAAACCAACAAATGAACACGTTGTGTGTATTTGTACTCACAGTATAGCTTCCATATCGCAGAACGTCTTCCTCACGTTTTTTATCAATTTCTTTGGAATCAACGTACCATTGAATCCTTTACAGCATCTGTCCTTGTCCTGCATCATCTTTGGACTCAGCGGACCTGTGGACACATCAAATGTAAAGTTCACGCTGAGTTCAGAGGTCAGAGGTCAGAGGTCAGACTGTGCTCGGCTCTCAGACACTTACCTGCAGAGACGTGAAGCAGGAGGCAGATCAGGGTCAGAGGCACCAGAGTCAGAAGCATCTTCATGGTTCTTCCAGAGACAGAGGATGTTTTGAATGTGCTCTCAGAGATCTGAGCTTCCATTTATACTCATGTCTCCGCTGACTCACTCGTTGGGTCAATGCTAACTTCTAAGAAAGCGACTCTCGTTCCTCTGCTTCTCCTTTTCAAACCGTTATTTTCTGCTCTACAGAGAAAATCTTAAGATTCCTCAAAAAGCTCTTCACAGAATAAAGAGGAGAGTTAGTTCCTTCACTGCAGCTGGTTCCCTGGACACCAGTTCACCAGGAAGACCGGGTTTGTTCAAAACTCTTTGAATCACAGCTTCTACACTCACAAGTAATGACATTTACAATTATAGTTCAAATATTCTCTTGATGCATCTTTGTTAGAAACATTTTAATCTTTTTGAAATGATTCTGAGTTTGTACTTTTACCTCAAAGCTGCAGCACCATCATTACTATTAGTTTAGCTCTAGTGGTCATTTAACTTGTTTTAACAGAATGATGCGTAATTAACAATAGTAGTTATTGTATATGTGTGGAAAGCATTGTGATAAATAGTTTGTAAAGTCTCAGCCTCACTGAGGAATAATTGCTGGGATTTGACTCAACAGTCAAACTGAACTGAATCAACCTTTTACAATATTTTACATTAGTATTAATTTTCCAAACAAACTGAATCATATAAATACAATATTTCAAACCTTTCACTGTTATTTCACTACTTATGTGTCTGTTCATTTACAGTACAGTACATTCATCTCATTATGGTACATATACTGTATTTATTATGTCTTCATACTATAGTTTGTGTCTCTTATTAAAGATTGCACTGGTTCAACAGTCGCAACAACACATCTTAAATCTTGAAACTATTAATACTAGCAGCAATACTGGTTGTAGTATTTGCAGTAATCAGCATCAGTTGTAGTATTAGCAGTAATACTATAAGTAGTGTAAGTAGTATAGTAGTGGTCGTAGTATTAGCAGTATAAGCAGTGTAAGTATTATAGTAGTGGTGGTAGTATTAGCAGTATAAGCAGTGTAAGTATTATGGTGGTGGTGGTAGTATTAGCAGTATAAGCAGTGTAAGTAGTATAGTAGTGGTCGTAGTACTAGCAGTATAAGCAGTGTTAGTATTATAGTAGTGGTGGTAGTATTAGCAGTATAAGCAGTGTTAGTATTATAGTAGTGGTGGTAGTATTAGCAGTATAAGCAGTGTAAGTATTATAGTAGTGGTGGTAGTATTAGCAGTATAAGCAGTGTAAGTATTGTGGTAGTATTAGCAGTATAAGCAGTGTTAGTATTATAGTAGTGGTGGTAGTATTAGCAATATAACCAGTGTAAGTACTATAGTAGTGGTGGTAGTATTAGCAGTATAAGCAGTGTAAGTACTACAGTAGTGGTGGTAGTATTAGCAGTATAAGCAGTGTAAGTATTATAGTAGTGGTGTTAGTATTAGCAGTATAAGCAGAGTAAGTACTATAGTAGTGGTGGTAGTATTAGCAGTATAGCAGTGTAAGTAGTATAGTAGTGGTCGTAGTATTAGCAGTATAAGCAGTGTTAGTATTTTAGTAGTGGTGGTAGTATTAGCAGTATAAGCAGTCTCAGTACTATAGTAGTGCTGGTAGTATTAGCAGTATAAGCAGTGTTAGTATTATAGTAGTGGTGGTAGTATTAGCAGTATAAGCAGAGTAAGTACTATAGTAGTGGTGGTAGTATTAGCAGTATAAGCAGTGTAAGTACTATAGTAGTGGTGGTAGTATTAGCAGTATAAGCAGTTTTAGTATTATAGTAGTGGTGTTAGTATTAGCAGTATAAGCAGAGTAAGTACTATAGTAGTGGTGGTAGTATTAGCAGTATAGCAGTGTAAGTAGTATAGTAGTGGTCGTAGTATTAGCAGTATAAGCAGTGTTAGTATTTTAGTAGTGGTGGTAGTATTAGCAGTATAAGCAGTGTAAGTACTATAGTAGTGCTGGTAGTATTAGCAGTATAAGCAGTGTTAGTATTATAGTAGTGGTGGTAGTATTAGCAGTATAAGCAGTGTAAGTACTATAGTAGTGGTGGTAGTATTAGCAGTATAAGCAGTGTAAGTACTATAGTAGTGGTGGTAGTATTAGCAGTATAAGCAGTGTAAGTACTATAGTAGTGGTGGTAGTATTAGCAGTAGTACCATTATCAGATGCTGATATCAGTTCCTCATTCAGCAGCAGAACTTTCCTCAGAACCCGTTGATCAGGAAACTTCTTCCGTTACTTCATCCAGGTTCTAACTTTACTCAGTAGCAGTGAGGAAGTGGAGAGGAACCAGTTTCCTCCCAGTACTTCCATGTGAGAGACATGACATCATTCACTGGTTTCATCATCTTCATATTATATATCATATTCATTTCTCTGTGTGAAGAACAGAAGTCCATCATTCATATAAAATACTAGTGCTAACATTAGCATGCTAACTTACACAGCTGTAATGCTTTCCAAGTTAGGTTCATGTTTTATGCTAATCGCTGACAATTAGCATGAATCAACCACTCAGAACGAAGGTTTAAAGTGTTCATATTGTTCAATAAAGAATATTAAATGGTTTTGTCAATGTGGCAAAGGTTTTCACTTAACTCCATTCATATTATTCAGTTGAGCAGGTGAGTTAAAACAGGGTCTACTGATCATTTCTGCAGGGGTCTGCACCATGTGCTAATTTCACATTAAGTTGTTCTTCAAGGGAAAAACAAATCGTGTTAGAACAATGTGATTAAAACGTAACATCATAAAAATGAAATGTGGTAAAATCTTAACATCATAAAAACGTAACATGATAAAAACTTAACGTGATAATGGGTTGGTTCGACCTCAACTGAATTTGTACTGTCACACATTAATGGGAATAGCAAAATGTTCATAAATCCATCCATTCAAGGTTCAGATTCACATCTGATGAAATGGTGAGTGACCCACGTCCTGTTTCCGTCACCGGTCGGAGAGCTCAGGCTCCTCCAGTTCCACGAGAGGAAAAACTTCCCCTGAACCACAGAGAGGTTCAGTGGAAACCTGACTTCCTCCTCAGCAGCACATCTGTGAGCTTCTACCAAGGAAAGGCCCCAGAGGAGGAGGAAGTGAAAGACGGAATCAGAGACTGAGGAAACCAGTTTCACAGACATTGAGAATATTACTTTTCTACTTTCAACTACAATTGAACCACTGCTTCTACAGTATGAACAGCTGAATACCAATCTGTCCACTTTGCTGTTTGTGTTGTGAGATTAGATTTAATTTTTCTCTCACGTGATGAAAACATCACCCAACAATTCTACACATGATCGTTTAGTTCTTACAGTAGAAACATATCAAACAGGAAGTGCTCTGATGATCTAAATTATTAATTAGCCATAAATCAATATTTACTCAAATAAATAATAAATATAAATGCATGTTTTGGACTATTGGTCAGACAAGGGAATTTTATAGACTTACTCATTCAATTAGATGAGAAAATATTTAACTTAATCAAGGTAATTACGCTAGCATGGGCGAAAGAACAAAAACAGACAGGTTTAATTTGTATATTTTTTATTGGTTAGGTCATCCAGCTACCTTACCTCAAATAATTAAATTAAAATTCTTTTAAATATCATCTTTAAAGAGGAAAGCAGAACTACAAGCAAAACTCATTCACACATATTGTTTAAAATGTGAAATAAAGAAAATCAAGGTTCCTTTTAAAAACACTCACACCACAACATCAAACAAACAATAATTGAAATGTGACACAGGATACACGACTGGATCTATGACTCTATAAAGAAGTGGTGCAACACGGCCGGAACCACCGCGTGGGTGGTTCCGGTCAGAGGAGCGCTCCCTCCATCGTCCTGTTGCCTTCATGTCGCTCAATCTCTCCGGGGCTTCCCTCGCTATCTCCAGGGGCCAAGTCGGGGCTGTGATTAGAAGTGGGCGGGTGTCTGTGGCGGCGCCGCAGGTCAGCGGGTCGTGATCCGGCCTCTTGATTTAAAAACCAAAGGTGTTCTCGCCGCTGTAAGCCACGTATAAAAAGCCGTCCTCGTCCTTCTCCTTCTCGTAAAGCTGCCCCATCGTGATGCTGAAACAAGGAGACAGGCTTTTAAATAAAGTTATTATACATGTATCTGATCAACAAGCTGTTCACCTACTCACACTGACATAGTTTAATACTCACTAGAAAACACATATGCCTCACAAAGCTCCTCATATGTGGGACTATTAAAGGATTCTATCTATTAAAGGATTCTATGAATGCTCAATATCTGCAGTGAGCAGACGTTTAGGAAGTAAATGAAGCTCAAGCTTCATGTTTGGGCTGTTTTTAAATAAATACTTTAATGTGGTAGAGTAAATAATGATTGTACTATAATGAAACACATTAACAAGTTTGAACATGGCTCCCGACGCCACCTTGTGGTTCATCCTGTCCAAGCAGGCTCAGATGATTCGGACCCGCTGCTTTCATCCCATTGGTCGTCAGTCTGCTTTGACGATTTGACTTCATAATCCCAGACGTGTTTTAAACAGTATGAAGAACATGGATTCACTCTGTTTGTCTTCAGGATGAAATGTACGCTCGCACTGATCCTCCATTAGTACAGCAGATAAATCCTGGTGATCACTACTGATGAATGTTCTCCTCCCTGTTCTGTGTCACATGGTCAGAAAGAGGAAATCCTCTCCTCGTGGTTTGAATTTAAATAAGACTTCTGGTGACTTATCATTTAATGTAACGTCATTTGTTCAATAGACATAAAAGTGAACCCTGACCTGGACTGGGGCACCGTCTTGTCCACAAACAGGAAGATGGCCTTCTCCGAGGGCAGCTGGATGCGTTTCCTGATGATCCACATGAACTGAGCCACCGTGATGTCGGAGGGGACCAGGTACTTCCTCTTGTCGATGTCCACGATCTGCGAACCCGACACTTTCTCCACGATCACCTGACCGACCACACGGAAACCATTACAACCAACCACCAGAGACACAAAGCGGCGGGTTTCAGACGTGAGGCCACATCGGGTTCACTCACCGGGACCCGGTCAGGGTACTTGTTGCGGATTTTGGCGGATTCTATGCATCGATGTTCTGCAGGACAGAGAGCACCATTAGTGTTCAACAGGAGGAAGTTTGAGACGGGACCAGAAACACACAACTCTCGTTTCGGGCCGACACCTTGATGGACAAAGATGGATATTTGACGACTGGAGAGTGAGAGACGTGCTGCTGCCGACTGAACCACAGCTCCCATCAACCTGTGCAGCTTCTAATGATCAATACAACATCAAACATAAAAGCTGCTTCCCACCTGTAACATCATCTGATTATTCTATGTCCTGGTGTGTGTTCTAAAAGTGAATCTTTTATTATTATTATAATAATTATACCAGCAACTATGCTCAAATGAAATGATCTGATGTTGATACTGTTTTCTAAATTAGATGGTTTCATATGTAGACTTAATAAAGATTGATCAGTTGATTTCTTGAACAAAGTTATAGCAGCGCACAGGGAGATATGATGATAATCCTTTTTTATGCTCAACTGTCATTTAAACCGACACAACTAATCAGTTAATTAAAAAAATAATCAACCATTTACTAGATCATGAAAATAATTGCAGCCTCAATATGATGTAATAAAGGTTTTATACTGGTCAGGACCGGTCACATCTTGGGCTTGTTACTTCTGACACTAATGAAGAAATTTACAGCCACGTGATTAGTTATATAAGACGGTTGATTATAAGATTATAGTATTATTTTTATAACTGTAAAAGCAGCTGGTCAGTAGAACACACAGTATGATTAGTGTACAAACGAACACTGGACCTATCAGGGGGGTTTATGGGTAATGTAGTCGTAACACTGACACTAATAATAACATGGAGGCAGGTCTGTGTATCCTCAGGAAACACGTCTCATGTGTCAGGGCTGCACCGGCAAATTCAGCTAATGTCAAAAAGAGTCAATAACGAAAGTAACATGTACACAAGAAATCAATTTACATACGATTTTAAGAACCACATTTGATGAGAATTTCATAAATTTGTAAGAATCTAATTGTGATTTGAGAAAGTTTAATCCGTTTTCTTGAATTTAAGTATGTAAGTTTATTAAAATTAATTTAAAGTTTATTAGACTTCTTCCTCGTCACTTCATATATTGTTTTATGTTTAAGATATGTTAAAAACCTTACACAGGGAAGCTTTAGACATTAGCATGTTGAGCTGTGTTTACTGTGTATAGGAGTTCGCTAGAAGCTACTAGCTCGAACATTAGCATGTTCAGCTGTGTTTACTCTGTATGATGATTAGCTAAATGCTATTAGCAAGAGCATTAGCATGATCAGCTGTGTTTACTCTGTATGATGATGATTAGCTAAAGGCTACTAGCTAGAACATTAGCATGTTCAGTTGTGTTTACTCTGTATGATGATTAGCTAAATGCTACTAGCTAGAGCATTAGCATGATCAGTTGTGTTTACTTTGCATGATGATTAGCTAAAAGCTACTAGCTAGAACATTAGCATGATCAGCTGTGTTTACTCTGTATGATGATTAGCTAAGTGCTACTAGCTAGAGCATTAGCACGATCAGCTGTGTTTACACTGTATGATGATTAGCTAAATGCTATTAGCAAGAGCATTAGCATGATCAGCTGTGTTTACTATTGGCTAGAAGGTGCTCACGGAAGAAAGAAGAAGCCTGAACCACAGCCCCCCCCCCCCCCCCCCTCTATTGAAAGCAGTTAGCAGTAAACAGATGAGCGCCTGATCGAAGCCTCGTCCTGGGGACAGAGGAGTCAGAGGACATCTTGTCTCACCCAGGGAGTGATCCTCTTTGAACATCCATTTCATGTTTCCGGGCTGAGTTCGCTCGACGCAGCGGATCGAACAGGTTCAGGTGTCTCTGTGTCTGTCTCTATCTCTGGTCTTCTTCACTTCTTCACTGTCCTTCACGTGTTTCCTGTCCTAACTCTCTGATCGACGCTGAACTCAACAAACAAAACAACAGGCTGCAGACCAGCAGCGATGACGTCACCACAGGACCGTACCATTCCACCTACCAAAGCCGGGGGGGTACCATGTTCTCTGGTATCTGTCAGAAACTGACCTCCGTCCACACAGTAGAGGAGAGCGGGGTAATGTGGGACATTTTTTACATTTGCTCCCCTCTAGGCGAGCTAAAATGATATATCAGTAAAATGTACACATTTCCCATTAATTCAGGATGTTTTCTAGAAATTGAAATGATCAGAATGTTTTCAGGACAAAGGGCAGTGAAAATATGATTGTTTTTAAAAAGTGGTCTTGTGTCCCACTTCACCCCAGCTACGGGGTAAAGTGGTCCACTTACTCGATCCACTTTAAAACTACCATAACAACACATGTTGTAATAGTTAAAATCCCGACAGCTAGATTGACAACCACTAATATCGGACTAGTAACAGAATCATGGGGATTGGTCAATTAAGCACATTTATGATTATTATGATTCATGTGATCTCTTGCAGACCCTAGCTTACCTGCACATTGTGTCTCTGTCCAATCGGCAGGGACAGGGATATTGATTTTCTCTGCGTATTGAAATCCCAGTTCACGGCTCTTAACTGGAGCAAGGCCATGGAACTGGTCAGCTAGTTGTTTCCAGTGTTTGGCTCCTCCTCCATCTCATCTGTGAATATTCTCTTTACCTCAGCTACTGCACCCCAGGCTACTGGTTCTACTTTCCCTTTCTCTTTTTTCTTTATGAATCTTTTGAGGGTTGTCTTATCAATATTTCTATCCCTTCCAGCTTTTCTTAAGGACTTCTTTCCTTCATGACCTCAGCGGCTGCACTCTCCATCTCTGCGAGGGGTGTTTGGCCCCAGGTTGTCTTCAAAATAAAACATATATAATGTAATATAACACTAGAATATGTTTAAGACTAAACTTAACTTGTGCTTCATGGTGGGGTAAAGTGAGACACTGTCCCACTTTACCCCGAAGCCACAATTTTAGAAAAACAACATCTCTTAGCATTCAGGCTAATCTTCAGCTAGCATCAATCACATGGTTTTATATGTTGGAAGTTCATCAACATGTATGATATAAGTTTTTCTACCTGAATCAATTTGTTTTGACACAACAGTTGACTAAGTTCAAAGCAAGAACATTTACTTTTACAGGCAAAAACACATTTTTGTGTAGAAACATACTTTCCACAGCACCAGCACCAACTTCTCCTTCATGGCAAGGGGGGAATGGGAGGGGCTTGCAAACATAATGGTCACATGACCACAAATGTGTTCCGTTGCCTAGAAACAGGGGGTGTTTCACATTACCCCGCTCTCCACTAATTATGATTTAGTTCAGGAATAGTTTAGAATAAAACCACAGGGTTCCTGCAGATCCTTAAAAACACTGAGGACTCTTGCTTGTCCCCTTGTCCTCCGAGCAGGGGGACGGCCTCTGCTTCTCTGGACGATCGGCAGCCTCTGCACTGGGCAGGTGGAGGGACCTCTTTGTCCCTGGAGGACGTTTTGTTTTGTTCTTTAGTTCTTTATCCACGTTTTTCTCGTTGAGTATTTTGATGAAGTGAACCCTCAGCCGGACCACGTGCTCCTCTGCTTCCATCAGCTCGTGTTGTAAACGTCTCAACTCCACTCTGGAACTCTCATGATGCATTTCACTGAGATGCAACTTGTTATTCAGACAGTAGATGCGAGCTGGTAGTCTTCCTTGGTTTCCTCACCCACCCTCACTTCATCATAACCTGGGTAGTGTTCTTTCATATTCTGTAACCTGATTTTGACTTTCTTGGGGTCATGGATAACACGGGCACACGACTCTACATGCTTGTTGAGACGGAGCATACGTGTCCCTGGGATCCTGGTGTCCTCCTGCTTCTTGTCCAGTTCCTTCTCGCTCACCTTTAACTTGCTGATTAAAAGTCTCTCAGTTTCAGTCAGTGAGACGTTTTGCTGCTTGGTCTCAGTCAGATTTTCTTGCATTTCCCTAAATTTCTCTTTTTCTGTCGGTCTTTTCTCCTCCAGTCGCTTGATCTTTCTCCTCAGTGCATTGACTCCCGACTGAAGAAGAAAGTTGCTTTCCTGTACAGAGACCGTTTCACACCCGACTGCTCTCATTCCCCCTTTTACAACATCTATCTCCTCAGCTTTGTTGGAGAGAACTGCACATTTCTTGGAAGTATAGATCAGTAGACGTTCAATGACAGTTTCTCCTTCTCCAAGTCTTTGATCCGCTCACCCAGCTCCGTTATTATTTCACACTGCTCCATTTTCTTGAAGACAGCATCATGTTGATCAGTCTTCCTCCCCTCTTTCTCGTTCTCAATAACTTTGTCCTTTTGGGACAGTTGGTCTTTGAGGTTCTCAAGGATCCTCTTCTTCCCCTGCTCCAGCTGAACCAGCTCCTCTTGGAGGTTGAACACCACATGTTCAAGTCGTTTTGCCAGTTTCACTTTTTTGGATCTCATTTTGGCTTTCCTTCAAGCTCTTCTCCAGGTCCTCCTCCCTTCTTCTGCCATCTTCCAGCTTCTTCTGGAGATCCTCAATTTCTCCCTCAAGCATGTCTATAACCTCGGCTTTGTCGTTATCTCTCTCTTTCCACCAATCATTGAATTCATCGTGTTTGGATTTTAACCTATCCCTCTGCCAAATGGCAAATTTGGCAGTAGACTGCTCAGAGTGCAGTTTGTCAGAAGGTTCCTCCATTATTCACTGAATTTCAAACTCCAACACTATCATTGTTCTTCTGTATTTGGTTTATTGTCTGTGGAACAAAAGCCAACTCTTTAAATAATACTTATTAATTATTTTCTTTGATCATGAGCTTTTACTTTCATTTTGATTCAATTTCCTGATGCCCAGGAACTGAGACTATGTGACATGTGATGTTTGGTCCTCGTCTGCATTGCCTTGTTTTTAATCCTGTCTCTGTTCTGTCATTTCAGATCTGAAGCCTCAGAGCTTCAGATCTGTCCCACCACTTTCTGACATTATATCAAATTCATGTTTGTTTATAAGTTGTATCCTTTTTTTCAATATTTGAGTTTTGATATCATCAGTGATGATTATTATTATTATTATTTTTGACAAATATTTTAATTGACTTGTCATTTTCAGTCGGGTCATCAAGTTAAGTCAGTTTAATATATATGGTTCAAAATCAAAAATGTGCCTTAAAGGGCTTTACAATCTGAACATTATACAATAATAATGATACATTTGATCTGTACAGCATCATTTAAATAAAATCGTCCTGATCCTCAGATACTTGCAGACACACAACAAAGTGTTTATGTAAATCGATTTGAAGATTTAAACGAGGCTTTCTTCCTGTTGCCAGAACGTGACTGACCCTTTAACTTTCATTATGACTTCATACAGACTAACAGATCTGATCAGGTCAAAAACATCCAGATCATATCTTCCACCTTTGCAACATGTAAGACATCAAAGGAATGTATAACCACTGACACTGTGACGTTATACAATGACCTCGTGTTTTGATGGCGTGTAGTCAAACTGCGTCGCCACAGAACCACAGTGACCAGACAGAAAGTCAAGGTAGTGTTAATCTCCATGTTGTTGAGATGAAGTGAAACACACATCGTGTAAAGTGGGAGCGAAAAGGCCAGAGGTCCTGTTGCTTCTTTCTTAATGCCCCTCGAGACTTTTTTGTGTGTCTGGTCATGATTCACGTGTGTAACGAATTTCGTGAAGATTGGTGAAAGCGAAATGAGGAGTTGCGTTTGGTGGGGGGGGGGGCTATTGACTCATTGGCCACGCCCATATCAAATGAGTCCAGAACAGAGGACAGAGGGAAATTCAATAGACACAAATAAAAACAAAATTTCCTCCAGAAGTAGAATTCAAAGTTTTAGTTGAGTAAAAGATATAAAAGCTCTGTCATGTAAATGTGGTGGAGTATGAACCAACTCATCTTCATATGAACAAACTCATCTTCATTATGAACAAACTCATCTTCAGTAGATGTTACTCTCCACCAGAGCCAGTAACGATCATAATACGACTCTAGATGTGTATTAAGAGTCCTTTGCTCCCGGTGCCTCTGCGGGCGGAGCCGTGGTCTGGTTGTCCGGTGGCAGTGGTTTCCCCAGGTGGTGGCCCGTGGTGAGGCCGTAGGGCTGCGACTCCTGGTCCTCCTTCACCTTGGGCCACAGGGAGAACCCCCCCTGGAAGCTGAGGTCAAACAGCTCACAGGGGGCAAAGGTCAAGGGCTTCTCCGCCAGCAGGCCTTTCAGTCGCGCTCGCCAGCCGTCCAGCATCGCAGCTCGCACAGGGGGGGGGCAATGAGCCGGACTCCAGAATATCTGAGGAGCGAGAACCTGGAAGCCACAGAAGTGCAGAGTGCCGTTCTGAGGGAACAAGCAGAGCAGCAGGTTAGCACACACTGATGGACATGTGGTTCTGTCCTATGAGAGACACCTGTGGCTGAGCAGGTCAAACCAGCCCCCCCCAACCCTCTTATCTCTATAGAGCTGCTCTCAAACCTGCACCTGCCTGACACTTTCTCTAGCTCCTGGTAAAATCATTGTGGATGATTTGTGAATGATGGAAATCCATCACAGAAATAAACATTTGATATGTGCTTAGTTGTTTTTAGTTCTGCTAGAATGAAGGAGACATGATTATGGGCTATTCAGCTGGCCACCAGGGGGCGATCCACATCATTTGGCTTCACTTTTGTTGTTATGTCGTCCATCTTTATTTACAAACAAATGAATCTCACACAGATGAAGGTGAGAAGAAAACTGAAGGATCTTAGTGATTTGAAACAGATCTCATCACAATAATTCACAGAACTCTGAATCGAACAGAACTCTGAATCTAACAGAACTCTGAATCGAACAGAACCTCCTCTGAATCTAACAGAACTCTGAATCTAACAGAACCTCCTCTGAATCGAACAGAACTCTGAATCTAACAGAACATCCTCTGAATCTAACAGAACTCTGAATCTAACAGAACTCTGAATCGAACAGAACTCTCCTGTCTTCTGGATGTGGAGCGTTACCTGCAGAGGCCACAGTGAGACGTTGATGTCTCCGTTGAGGCCGTCAGGGCGGAACATCGTCTGTGTGGCTCCAGTCGTGAAGGACAACATGGCCTTCTTATCCTTCATGGAAACAATAGATTCAAATGTTTATTTAGAAAGATGAGTGGAATCCCTGAAATGCTTTTATGCAATATGGATATTCACACAATATAAATAAACTGTGTATGAATTTCCCTTTGCATCAATACAGGTTTTCTCTAGGTGTGCACCTCAGTGTTATCGAGGGTTTTGTTCTTGTACAGTCTGAACTTGAGGGGACGCTGAGGCTAAAGGTAAACCTGGTTCCGGGCTTGTAATGCAGAACTATGAAGTCCATGTGGTCGCTCATTAGATCAGACCTCGTTACC